>NC_044068.1:13652981-13825481 GCF_902167405.1 Gadus morhua
GGTGTACCTGTAGGAGCTTCCAGCGCATGTTGAGCTGGTCGAGCTAGCGGGAGGCGGTGGAGGACAGCTGCACGTCTAGCGGGGTGAGGTCAGCTGACAGCTCGTTGACCACGTGCACGTCCTGCCTCAAAGGGGCCACCTCCTCCTGGAAGGCCTTGATGGGGGGGGGGGGGGGAACAGCCGGTTGTCATGGTGATTACCCACTCCATTAGTTTCAGTTATAGACACTTGACGGAAATGTCATCCGTTTTATTAGACAAACGGCTGGGAAGTGGCGAGGGGAGCGCAGCATCTGCTAAATGACTGAATAAATGTTAATGGGAATCTTTGGGGCGAAGGGAGATCGTTAGATGGTTCCAACCATCTCTGCCGTCGGGGGGTTGTGTTTGGTTACTACCAGCCTGAGCGATGATGAACCAGCCCCGAGTGGACAGGACGTACCATCATAGTTGAGGTGATTGGTGAAACGCTGAGGCCGGTAATAAGGGCTCCAATTAGCTTTCCCATCTGTGCTATGTTCAGCGTCTATGTAGACAATTTCTCCTCAGAGATGAATCCAAAGGATGTCAGCCGGTAATGGTCGAATAAAAGGTATGTCGGTGAATATATGGAAACAAAATAAATTGCTCATACCAGATTTAGATCTATAAGCATGTTTAAGAATGCTTCTACCACTGATACTGATATTGTATACTTTTTTTGGGTCTCCATAGCTAAACTAAACCTCTTAGTTGAACTAAAACGAATCAACTAAGAGGTAGGTGGTTGGATCTATCAATCAAACATCAGGGAGGACGCTCCCTGTACTGATGTGATGTCCCCCCAGGGCAGGGTTTGGAAACGGGTTGGAATTGGCCAATCCATCAACATCACACCTGGTGACCGAAGACAGGTGGCTCTTACAAGAAAAAAATAAATATTCTGAATTGGGTCAAACGTGAGGCGGTTTCGGATCAAGAGCGCCCCTTACGGTGGTCCTCTCGATGTGGTCCTGCAGGGAGTCGATGAGCAGGTCCCCCACAGGCTGCCAGCCCTCCTTGGCCTCCTCGGCGCGGGTCAGCCGCAGGTCCAGCTGGTCCATGGAGCTCTGCAGCTCCTGCAGCCGCTCCAGGGCGCGCTCCACCTGGCTCTGCCAGCCGCCCACGTGGCCCGTCAGCCGCTCCCAGCGCTCCCGCACCTCGCCCGTCTGCTTGCGGATGGCCCGGGCCACGCCGCGGGCCTTCTCCTCGGGGGTGAGGTCTGGTTGGGGGGGGGGGGAGGGGGGGGGGGGGGACATGCAGGTCAGCGATTTAGCACGAGGAGAATACAAGAGTTAATGTCAATGCAGCAGAGGAGAGAGAGGAGAATTGGCTGCTGTTTTATTGATCGCTTTGGGGGTTGATATGTGGATGGGGGGGTTCACCCCCATAGAGGGAGCAGGCGGCCACAGCACAGCGGCCATGGATCGACCCCCATGTCGGGAGATAACACCAAGGTTACTGGCTGGGCTATAGCTCAAGCTGTGATACAAAGCTGGAAGCACGGAGGCAGGTATTTTTAATTAATCTTTTTTTTTACCCAAATGAAATGGTGCATGGCCTTTGATTGGGACAGAGAGAGAGGGAGAGAGAGAGATAGAGAGAGAGAGAGTTAGAGGGAGAATGCAAGAGCTATAGTGGGAGAGAGCGAGCGAGAGCGAGAGAGAGAGCGAGAGCGAGAGAGATATGAAGTGATGCGATAAGGACCTGATAATTGCCGTAAAGCATTCAGGTGTGTTGAATTCAGAGTGCATGAATAAGTTAAGTGTGGTAGGTGACCAGAGAGAATAATGCAAATAGAGAATGGATTGGCGAATAAACAAACAGGAAGGGGTAAAAGCAGAAAAACGTTTCCAAGGTCAGGGGTTTGAAGTAGAAACGAACGGTGGAGGAACGTGTGTGGACGCGAGGGCTTCCCGGTCCTGAATTGATATCACTGTCTGCAGGACTGTGATTAAAGGAGCCTTCCAGTCTCATACGCCACCGATCCCTTTTCAACTGCCGTTTCTCATGCAAAACAAGAAAACACGTCGGGGAATGTGTGAAGACAAGATAGCGTCCCCCTCTTTGATAAGCCAATATTGAGAGGTATGCAGGAGAATGAGGAGATTAGATAAAGAAACAGCGTGTGTCGTGTTCGTCTGAGGGCAGCGGCGGTGGGCGAGCGAACGGAGGGCCTAAACACACCTGCTCTGATACGCGATCAGCGCCCCCAATCTCCCTCTTATCAATTCTCGCAACGAGACGACGCGGTGATATGACGCATCAAAGATCACATACACCAAGTCAGTCAGTCAGTCTGTCTGTCTGTCTGTCTGCCCCAGTGGTTGGAAGGCCACCACCACCACACCCCCCTGTACACAGTTACCCCCTTGGGCGGGGTTTTAATTATTTACACAGAAAGGGGCTGCTGTTTTGACAGGAAATGAGTTGAATCTACCCAGAAGTCCCCTGCAGCAGGCACCGGGGCCCCGTTGGTCCAGAGATGGAATGCCGAATGAGTGGCTGCCTGTTTAGAAACAAGATGCTTTCTGTCGGGCCGCTGAATCCACTTTCAATATTGGCTCGGAGGTTTGGAGAAGCCTTCAGGGTGGAATGCTCGGGTGCTAATTTGAATGGTGTTTTCATATCCAATGGCAGGGGTGTTTTAATTCTTTCAGAGCGGCCTAACTACCGTGGAAACAATTATGTTTAGAAAATTGTGCTCCATTGATTTGAGTGCCAACTGTCTGTTCGGAAAGCCTATATCCTTGAAATAGTTGCCTGATATTTTTGCTTTTCTATTATGTGGAAAGCAAAGAAATTGTCCAGAAGAATATTGATAGTGTTTCTACAGTAAAAAAAAAAGCGTTCTGTAGCGGTCCTTCAAATATCTCCAAAAACGGCACAGATTGTCTCGTCAGTGTCCATCGCGGCCCGGCCAGGCACCTTCCCATCCTCACCTGTCTTGGGCTGCAGGTTCCTGCGGGGCTCAGCGGGCCCCTCGATGGGCTGGTCGGCCAGGAACATGCGCGCCTGGTCCAGGGTGGTGATCACCAGGTGCTCTCGCTCCTTCAGCTCGGACAGCAGCGCCTGCAGAGAAACAAGGCAACACAGATAGACTCAATGCAGGCCTTAGACTACGACTCAGGAGTCAAGCTCCCGGCTAGTAGACTGACGTCAGTCTGAGTCAGTCAAAGGAGGGGGTTGAATACGGGACCACATAGAACAAGGACGGAGAGAGCGAATCGAGTGGAACAAATAATAGATTGTTTATATCGGCCCCAGTGAGAGTACATTTGTTTGGACGTTTGGTTGTCTCCTGACATTATCGATGCCTGCGCATTGTTTCAAAAAAGCCCTGCTATCGAAAAGCCAATAAGGCAACCTTTCAAGGTATATTAAAAAGGGTACTTTTGATTCATTTGCTGGCGATAAGAGCATGTGTGTTGTTGTTGGGCTTGTGAATGCTGTCAACAAAACCCTCGACCTCGAGTCGAGAGGTAAGAGTGAAAGTCAAAAAAAGGAGAAAGAGAAACGGAGAGAGAGTGAGAGGTTGAGAGGGACTGACACGCAAAGAGGAAAAAGGCAAGAGAAAGTCAAAGAGGGGTGGGCGAAGATGAACAGTAAAATAAACCGTTTCCTCAGGGTCAAAATAAAGCTCCGGAGGACTCTCTCCCGGCTAACCATCATTGAGACGTCTAGTAGTAATTCATAAGCTTCAGGTTCAATTGCAGGCCATCTAACACAGTAGCAGCAACAACTTGTTTTCAATCAACTAGCATCCACACTCTGCTGGCAGAAAGGACCCAACTCTTTCAACACGATCACACACGCTCACTCACAGTCACACGCACACACACGGCGCACTCCTTGAAGTCTTAAAGAGAATAAAGCCCTCCACACACACTCACAGTGTGTGTCCATTGAAGACATGCAGGGTCAATGTCAGCCTCCCCCTGATATTGAATCCTCAGCTGTGTGCCAGTCCACATCTGCCAAGCACGATTGGTCGTGCGGCTCTCTCTCTGGGTGTGTGGCACTCCTAATTATTCCCCTTTTAATATGAACAGCACCATGTCAACGCAGGGGGAGGGTGCGGGGGGGGGGGGGGGGGGGGGGGGGGTAGACGGGGGCAGTCTGGCGCCCACCCGAGTGTGTTATTGCTTCACCATGAGATGATGTAGTCCAGGAGACGCGGCCCGGTCGTGGCTTGATCGTCCAGGGTTCTATTAAAAGGCATTTGGACAGACGTGGGGTTCTGTGAGCAGCACCGGAATTGTGATTGTTTCACTCCCCGTGCGTGCGGCGGCATCGCCCGGAATCGATCAGTGCCTAGGTTTCTACAAACTGCGACCGTTTGGATGCTTGTTATTATATTCCTTCTTTCTCTCCTGCGGGACTCTGTTATTGGGTCCCCGGGCAATGAGCCGACAGACTATTAGCAGTTTGGCAGTATGAGTTGGGAGAACAATTGACGTTCAAGGAAAGCGCTTGAGAGCCAATCAAGGTTATTTGAGCCCTCGACGAGACATGGGTTTTTAAACATGTGTTTCACCTTGAAGGCTTCAGAGTGTATCTCAATCAGGGATGTGATGTATTTCAAAGTGAAAGCGTACTTTAGGTTAAGTCGGAGAGGAGGGGGGGGGGGGGGGGGGGGGGTGGGGGGTGTGCCACTTTGACATTCAGGGTTTCCTGGACGACAGTGACTGGGTGGTAAACCGACTGCCTACCTAAAAAGTGGACCAGGGCAGCAGGGTGCTATAATTGGTTGCCATGTCTCGCCTCTCCGACATGAAAATGTATCCATTTCATAGTACGTTCAGGTGATGATTGCTTGCTTGTCTCGGGGAAGAGAACCGGGACGAGGAGGCAGGAACAGCCTCCCGGGGTAATGAGTTGATTTGGCAGAAGGAAAAAGAGAAAGGCTAAAAAGCACGACACTGATTCCGATTCTCTTTTTGTCATTCTTTAGAGAGTAGACAGAGAGAAGGTCATGCATTTCATTGCTTATCTGTTCTTCTCCTAACGCAATTTCCTTTCTCCTGCCTCCTATGAGCTGTGCACGTCAGTTTCACATTCCCCCGGAGCCTGAAGAATAAGAACGTGACAAGAAGAACAAGGACAAAGGACAAGGAGAATGAATCAGGAGCTTTTGACTAAGGATTTGACAAAGCAATATCCAAAACAAGGGGAAAAAACGTTATCATCTCTATCAGCAGACTGGCCCTATCTATCACCAACGAATGCACATTGAAGAATCCTATTGCAGGCGTTATGTCATGAGAGGAGTATGCCTTACCACGAGGTAATTGAGAGAGTAGAAGCTAATATGGTGTTTCATGACTTTAAAAAAAGGAAAGTATTCTCTGTTGGAGTTGAAAACAAGACAAAAACAGAATCGCTCCCGAGGTGTCATTCTGGCAAAGATTACTCTTAGGCCAACCGCCACAACCATTTCTTTCCCACAATTCCCTCTGGCACACTTGATTGACTCTCCCACCAAGCAGGAATTAAATCACCCTGGCTAATGAATGGTGTGCTTCGATTCAGTGATTTCCTCCCCTACAAAACTAATTTAGAAGGAAATGTAACAGGCAGGTAGCAGTCAAGGGACTAGAAGAAATGGACACTGAGGGATGTGAATATAGGAGGGCTATGAATTATCGAATATAGGAGGACAATGAATTACGGAATATAGGACGTTGGCAGGATGAGAAGGGGTGCTTTAAAAGAAGGAAGACTATAACGAGAGAGGGAGGTGATGGTCGAGATACCTTCATGTAGCAGGATCCAATTTTTTGCAGTATTTGTCCTGAACAAAAGAAACTCTGTTTGCCGTTAAAATTATGCTTAATTCGGATTCACGATCAAGCGTGAATATGTCAAAAGGCAAGAAACTAAATAAATATGTAGATGCAATTTGCAATTCAGCACGGTAAATTATTTATTATTATATTTAACACATTTCCATGAAGGGATCTCTTCGTACAATCATCCAAGGAAATGGCGAGGATGCAGAAACCATTAGTGGGCTTTAGCAATGGCTAGAGTAATTATAAGTTGGACTCTACTGAAACATTAAGCACCGTGCAGCAAATATATTCCATTTCCAGAACCATAATAGTGGCGCTCGATAGACGGACACTTTGCCCTCAGGTAATGGAAAGGGAGCTACAATCATGTCACACATTGAACCTTTTCACCACACTCAAAATGTAGATTTCTCCTGCGTAGCGCGCCATTCAACTCCATTAGCTCAATTTCAGCCAGCTGAACATGGGCACGTTGTTTAAGTTGTGTGAGTCACAAACGTTTATTTTCCATTTAGCGTTCGCAACCCATCTGATTTATTTCTCCCCGTTCTAGGATACCTCAGAGTAGGCATGTGGGCGTTGGGGATCGAACCCAGAACATTACGGCTGGGAGTCAAACATCTTTGTGAGTGACACGCAGATGTCGGCCATGTCCCTTAGAGATGCTGAATGAGGCCGGTGCTCATGACTTAGGAACAGGATTGTCCAGTGGTTTGGGTAACGATCGGAAGGTTCTGGTTTTGATCCCCAATGTGCGCAAGAGGCCTAACCGCTGCCCACTGCTCCTAAATCCTATGTATCCATATTAACTGTAAGTCGCTTCGTCTGGAAAAAGTGTCTACTAAATGACTAGAGTACAGATAGAAGTCCCTACATGTCCCCCACTCTGCATGTTAGATCAACACTTCAGAGTCCAGCAACCGTTCCAGAAACATCTTACAAAAAAAAAATCTTTCAGGACGATTAAGGCAATCCCAGGACACATGGGGCCTTCCCTGTCGAAATGGGGGGCAAGGCAGAAAATATCAAAAATGATATCACAAAATATGTGTATAGCTTTAAGAGAAAAGTAAACCCTTCCATTCTTTTTTTCAAACCAATCAGTTTTCCTGAGAGGGATTGAGCCTGGGCTGTGGTAACAGACCAAGGGAGATTGCTCACTTGATCTTTCCACCCTCATTCTACACATCTCCTCAAAAGCTCCTTTTAACCAGCCCACATGAGAAGACCTATGGATCTTTTCCTGAGGGACTCTGCAGGCCCGCAATGAGACAAGATGGGATTATGGAGCAAATCCAAATGCTTATTATTCCACTTACTCCACCTTAAGAACTTGCTTGTTTGTTACTCGTGGTAGGCAGCTGATCTTGTTGGCTAGACACGACTCGAGTGTGAGTGTGAGTGTGTGTGTGTGTGTGTGTGGCTCCTGGTAGCAGAGCAAGGAGTCTTATCTCTGCACGCGTTGTGCTGTCGGGAGGATAAGTGCCGAAGATAGCATCGCAAAACTTCAATTTTGTCGTTTAAACAGTATCGTTCAAAGGAAAATGCATAACACTATCAAAAATCACTCTTTTTAAATACCAAAGGATGTTTATAATAAAAGGGCTCTATATAATAGTGTTAAGAATGTTTCGCAAATACCTGTGAGAACGAAGGTTGACATTAAAAAGCTTGATGATTGTCAGTTTTAAATCAACATGTTCTTGTGGCAGGCATTGGGATCAGGTTGGTGCACTACAAGAAGCCTATTAGGTACCATTTGTGAGGTGCAATAAAAGCTAATTGTTTTTATCCTAACTTCTTTTGAGCCAAACCAGCCAAGGCTTGAGGCTTTTTCAAAATATGAATAAACTCAAAAATAAGCTCCCTGAAGTCCAGGAAAAAAACAGTTGCCTTCAAAAAAGCATAGTACAGCTAAATAAAACAAACACATCTGCATATCCTGCACAAAGGAGAATAATTGTTACCATGAAATACCCTAAAAATATCCCCAAATGTCCCCCCCTCTAAAGAATACTGCAAATTGGGCATAAATATTATAATTTAGTGAAAATTAATGTTTCAGAAGAGAAAAGTGGCCTAGAAGCATGTTTCCCTCCAAAATTTATTTTCCCCTCATGATCCGTCTTCTTCAGCTACCGATTGTGCTAATCAATCACCTTGACACGTGACTAAAGTGGTTTAACGTGCTCATTTGGAGTGTTAGCAGCTCTCTTTGCAAGGTGATTATGTGAGCTTAGCATGTAGATTGCCTCAACAGGTAGCGCATGGTTAGCTTGGTCGAGCAGAGCCTATGGCAAAGATCAGCAGTCAGTAACAAGTTTTATACTATAATACTGAGATGCAGAATCCAAAAACAGTTACCGTGCTTTTCTGGATGCTCATCATTTTCTAAGTAATGGGTTGGCCCTCTCATTCCACCATGACCACTTGGTTGGCTGCCATCGTAGACAAAATGGCAACAGATGCCGAAAGATAAAATAGTCATTACAGTGCCCACGAGCACCCTGTCCCCTGTCCTATCGTCTCATCCTAAAGGCGGTTAATTGAATACAGCTGATGATGGATGGGTTTATTCCGTTTGGGCGCTGGCACTGGCCTTTCATTGGATAATTGAAGGTTGCGATTAATAAAAGACACTGTGACCATATCAGCGGACGGAATCGCAGATGTAAATCGATTTTGTGCGTGAGGGCAAGGGGATCAGACAGGTTAAATGTAACCTCGGACGAACAAAGCTCATCAAAGGAAAGCACTTTTGTGTATTAAACTATTGAATACTTTCAGCAAAAGTGCATAAATGCTATTCAAATTGAGAGAGAAAGTTAAAATAACTTTTCTAAAATATATTTTTAGTTTATTCTGCGGCCGGAAATAACTCCCCTCTAGCTTAATCCATCAACATCCCAACCACTTTTCATCTCCCAATCCCTTCGTCATCCTCCATTGACTACTTCCTGTCTGCCACCATATTGTTCAGATTGCCACTTTGTCACTGCTGCCTTGACGCTCACACACAGGCCAACCCCATCTCCCCTCTGCCGAGGTATGTGGCTTAGCCTAGCACTCTCACCTTTCCAAAGACTTTGGAAAGGTGACCTGCTAGCCTTGCTTACAGCTAGTGGTTTTCATAGAATACAAACATTTCTCGTATAGTTCAGATCCGTTGCCTATGTACCTCAGAACCACTAGCTGTTATCACAGCTAGTGGTTCTGCTTTGGCCCTCGTCGATCTCAGGGTCATTTCCTGCCTACGCAGAGAAAGAGTTGGAATGCATAGATGCTTCAAGATCCAAATGGTGAATAAAAGAGGCTGAAAACCTTTCCAATAATTCACCATGTCTCTGCTTTCATGGGGCGAGGAAGAGGAACATATATATATATACACACATACATATATAAAAGAGAGACAGAGACACAGACAGACAGACAGAGACACAGACAGACAGACAGACAGACAGACAGACAGAGACACTGACACAGACACAGACACAGAGACAGACAGACAGACAGACAGACAGACAGACAGACAGACAGACAGACAGACAGACAGACAGCGGAAGCTGCGACAGCCCAAAGGAACAGAACCCCGGATAAGAGACAGGACCAGGGGTGAGGAGCGGAGGGAGGCTGGGGAGAATGCACCGGAAGGGGCCCCATTATCTCGTGGGTGGCTTCACATTGCCTCTACTAATGGAGCCTGTCTGACCGGCTAGGCTGAGGCTGCCTTCCTTCCACTCCCATCAGGGGAGGTGGACATGAACACACCAAGGACACACCATCCCCGTCACCCCCTCCAGGCCCCTACACCTCTGAGGATGGAGTTTCAGCAATCACTAGAGATCCATCGTGTGGATTTTTGAATTTGGAAAAATGACACGCGCCACACCACTCCCGTCCTCAAAAGCAAACATCAATACATGAATGCATGCCCCGACAAGCCTTTCCAGCGCTGGCATTGCCTTTTCCAGGGCCTACATCTAAAAGGCTGTGCGCACAGCCAGCAGCTCATCCGAGTATAAGTGCACAAGCAGTAGGGGTGGGGATCGAGAACCGGTTCGTACTCAGAACCGGCTCCAACTAACCAATTCCCTCAGAATTCTACGCCTCCAACGTTATCGATTCTTCTTAACGATTCCGCACCACGTTTTCCGGTTTACTCGAAATTTTGCGTTGCGGTACATTCCTTGCGTCACTCTCTCTGCGACGACCCTGTGCGCCGACGACCGAAGTTCAAACAACAAGGCAGCATCATGGAGAGGAGGAAGCGATCCAAAGTCTGGCTCCATTTCACCAAACGCGATGAAAATGCTGCCGTGTCTAATCAGTGCAATGCTGTAATATGGTGTAAGGGTGCAAATACCAGCAAAAAGCTAAAACGTTTGTCTACCCAGCATGGAATTAAGTCAAGTGCCAAGAATGCCATGTGTTCAAAAGCCTGCGTACGAGTCAAACAGGCTCCACTATGTCCTCCGTTGACGACGGTTATGTTCACAATCACATTAAATATCCTGCATTAGCAGCACACTGTCGCCTTGCAACTACAAGCAGCATGCACAGTTTTTATAGTAGCAGTGTAGTAGTTTTTATTAATAATGCCGACCTATACAAATTTCATGCATTTTAGATGATAGCTCTTAGGCAGCTGGCCCCTTGACATAGGCTCAAGTTACCCCTTTCATGCTAGCTGCTCAGGGTCCAGGAGCTAGGTGGAATGAGGAGAAGATGCACGTATGTCACCGGGCAGTGACCAAGTTCGTTGTGAAAGGCTTACATCCTTACGTATGTTCACTGTTTCGTTTACCTTTTATATCCCTTTCTAGAAAAGGAGTTTGGTTTGAGATTACAGTTAAGCTTAAAGTTTCTCAAGTTAAATCATCAATATGTATATAAAGGTTTATCTAGGCCTACATGATTATTTCTAAAGTGGACTTGTGTATGTCCACTGTTACTTCATTTACAGTATCCTTTTTAAGAAAAGGAGTGTTAAATCATAATTTAGCATGTTCAATTGTTAAATGTCTTCCAGTTTTTTTATTACTTATTTATGGTATCAGTCTAATTTATTTAGACTATATTTTCTTTCTACTCTATATCCTGTCATGGTGTTGTTCAGAATGTAGAAAATAAAAGTTACTTTTGGTGCAGAAGACTGTGTAGAACTCCTTTTTTGCCACTCAATGAACTACTCAGGAATCGGTAAGAGAATTGATAAGGAATGGGATCGGTAGGCAGAATCGACAATGGCATTGATATTGATAATAACTTATCAATTCCCACCCCTAACAAGCACACACTTGTCCTGAGTGACGTTTACGTGTAACCAGTGTTGTGAACTGTTGCTGCGTTTTATCCTGAGGGAGGAAAAATGATATCGGGGCTTCCACCACTGAACCTGCCCATGAACACACCTTCATAATAACCACTGCTTACTGGTGTCATAAATAGTTGGCCCTTTGAGACTGTAATGGTGATTAAGGGCTATACAAATAAAATTGAATTGAATTACCAGGAATAACAGGGTCTGGCTGCCGGTGGATTCACTGCAAAGGATTGAAGTGACTGAAAGGTAGGTAGAAGCCGAGCGCATTGGTGCCAGAGACCGCTAGGATTTGAGGCGAAGGAAGGCGTAATATAAAATGGCGGGTGGGAACAGGGATACCACCCCTGTGCTATTGACTCCGGTCATGCTGACAACTGCGTGGTGGTAGTCTCGACATCCATCACGAGTGGCAGCTGGTGGTTTCCCGCTGATGGGTGAGCGCGTGGGCATGATGTTCGGTGTTGCACAGGGGTAGCTTAAAGTGTCAATCCTCATGAATATATCGGCGCTGAGGCGAAGAGTGTTCCTCTTATATCGACAGATAGAAGCACTTTTTAACGATGGAATATTTTTAAAAAAAATAGGACGGTTGAAATATATTTCTATAACTCTTGGAAGGGTTTTCGAATGCCTTTTCTGAAAGAGTAAGAATGACACCAAAAATAGACTTTGAATAGAGCTTGAATATTATATAAAATAACTGGAAACGTGGAAATGTAGTGTATATAAAAACGACAAAAAATGTACAAATCCCTGAAAGCAAATGACCCCAACCAATCAGAGGACAGCCCAGGCATGGGCACGTACCGTGCAGTGGTTCTGCTGCTGCAGCAGGGTGGGCACGTCCCCCCCGATGGGCATCTGCTTGGCCAGGTCCTCGTCCTTGGCACAGATCCAGCGCCACAGCTCCTCCAGCAGGCCCAGCAGGCGGGACCACCGCTCAGCACTGGCCTCCAGGTGGGCCCTGTGAGGGGTCAGAGGTCAGAGGAGGTCAGGAAGGGAGGAGGGCGGTCTTGAGAGTGAGGATACCGGCAATTAAGAACTTCCCAGACTTCATCAGTGCAAAGCAAAAACATAAACGATCCACAATGTTAGTGCTCTTTGCCAACTTTCCTATTGGCATGGTTCCTGTATGTGTAGTCCTTCCTTTTACATTGAATCCCATTACAGCTGACTAATTGGAGCGTAGAGTGAAACAAATCGGACTGTAGCCCTCAAGTCGGTGATCTCTCTCAGAAACATTACGGAAACACCCACATACACTCACTCACACCGACTAAACTCTCAGTATTCCCCAATAAGTTAGCACGTGCCTTGTCCCCTGTGCCATTGGAAAGGTCAAACAGCTCTAACTGGTCTCTGTCCGCGTCTGTGTTTTATAACATGGTATGGTCCCCAGGGGCGGCGGCGGCGTGAGTTGTGGTTATGCGCAAGGAGTAGGTGCCGTCATAAGCACTCTGCTCCCGTTTGTGTTGATGCTCTCTTTTGGGGATAATGCATGTGAACATTGTACGCAGAGAGCCTCAATTGCTGCTCTGCGTGTTTGTGTTAATTAAACATGCAATGTAATTAGAGGGTAATGGGCCAGAGGCAATCAACTCGCCTCACACAACACAAATATAGACCATGCGCACACACAAACACACACACACACACACACACACACACACACACACTCCAAATAAGCCCTTTCTATTCATAAACTGCTATCAAATAGCGAGACGAAATATGCATCAACGCTAACTCATATTTGAGCTGGATCCATTACAGAAAGGATCAAAGTATTTCCTCGCTATGAATAGCAGGAGCCGAGGATTTGTTCAAATGTATATCCATGGCGCCGGTGATCGACCCACTGTGTCAGAAACCATGCCCTTTATCTCCTCACAAACACAGACGGGGGTGGCAGCCAGACCGCAGGACGTCTGCCCTCCTGTGTTTAATATTCAGCCGCTCTACAGTCATCCAGCACCACTCCGCGGAATTGATTTGTCAATTTCCATTGCTATCTGCTACAAACATCCCAATCCTGTCAGCCTCTCGCCTTTCTGACACCGCACACACACACACACACACACACACAGACGGACGGACGGACGGACGGACGGACGGACAGACAGACAGACAGACAGACAGACAGACAGACAGACAGACATACAAAAGCTTGACAGATACACATACACAGAAAAAGACAGACACACACATACACACTGACACACAGACACACACGCACACACACACAAAGACAAATCATTTTCTCTTTTCGTTTAAGCCAGGCGAGGTGGCCCCGGTCCCTTGGAAGTTATGTGAGCCAGCCTTGTCTCCCCCGACTCTGCCGTCCTTTATCTTGTCAGTCCCCTGCCAGGGAGGCATCAGGCCACTGTAGGTTAATGTAGATGTCTGGAGGCCATCCCCCGGGAAGAGCACAGCCACAGCTACAGGGACTACGGTAACCACTGAGTGTTATGACATACTAAGGAGTAACCTTGGGGAGGGGGGGGGGGAACGAGCTACACTACTCCAACGTATAGGCTTGGGTTCTTGCGATCAACATAAACAAATTAAAAGTTTATTCTTATTCTTTGTGTTTTTTGGAGGTTTGCAAACCCACTTTGTGCCTACAACCCCCTACTGTATCACTGTGTGTAGATACGTGCGTTCTTAACGCCCTGGCTAGATCAGGCAATTAGGCATTGAGTCGCCTTACTCAGCCGTGAGGAAACGCTCAGACTCTAATCAATGAGAGCTGCTTCACTGAGTCCGTCTGAAGCACAACAGACGCTAAGCAACATGCTAATTTTTAACTTTTGATAAACTTTTTTACAAGTTTATTTCTACGCTTGTGGACGCGTCTCCCTATATATAAACGTGTTTTTGAGGAAAGTACATTTTGAATTTCAATCAATCCTAGATTAGTATATTTGGCCCGAGGAGACTAGTTATATGGGGACATAACTACAACCCTGTGTCCCTCCTCAGACTGTGCACCTCTCGTTTATTTCATATTTTCTCCCTACTGTAAATTTGCAATCACGGACAAGGTGCAGTTGAGGTAGAGATATTAAAGGAGCTGTACGACATTGTAAAAGGCATTGTATACACAAGGACAGTTAAAGAAAGACTCAATTTGGAGGATAATTGGAGGTCATTGGAACTTGAGGGGAGTTTGTTTGGAACATCGGCAATGACTAAACATGAACCGTAAGAACCGTTTCCGGTGGAGTAGGTCGTATGGAGATGTGAAGCAACGTGTACCTCTCAGGTAAGGCAAAAGTCAGTTAGTGCCTTTAAAAGCCATTCTTGTGTTCACATAATAAAAACACAGCCTGCAGAATGACACATGGGCGACCATCAACAAACCTTAATCACATCCCAGCTTGGACGTGGGTGCTGCTTGTGACCCAGGGTGGGGTGGTGAAGTGACTAGGTGCTGCTACTGACCATCAGTTGTGTGATGTGGAGCAGTGACTGGGTGGTCTGGTGCGGTGACTGGGTGCTACTGACCGGATGTTGGCCGACTTGGTCTTGAGGTCGCTCCAGCGGTGGTTCATGTCGTCCAGGCGGTGCTGGAGGAACACCGCCTCCTCCGAGCTGCCCAGGGCCTTGACCATCTTGGACTTGTTCCCCTCCACGCTGCGGTAGATGTCGTTGTGGGCATCGATCTCAGCCTGGATGTCCTGAAAACAGACGAGACACCGTTTTTTAAAAGATATTACTTTACTAATCCCAAATGGGAAATTGGGGAATTTCTTTGGGGGGCAACATTCGGTCAAGGTCGATGGGATTCTGAGGAGAGACGTTTAGCCCTTATTTTCTGGACGAGTCATTGATGCAGTGGCAGACCCGGATATGCCTTGAGGGCCTCTGCTATTCTTCACGCTTCTATATTTTTTTCGCCCCGTGTGTAAAGTAGTGATACTAGTGCAATGTCCTTTCTGGCCTTTATCCAAAAAGACACCAAACAAAACAAAGTAAGACGGACCGAGATTCTGGTCCTTCAATTTTTTCCCGGCACCGTCTCTTATCAGACGAAAATCACCCCTATAGCATCTGTCGACATAACAACTCTGTCCCAGGTACCACCAGTGGCGAAGGTGATGGAAAAAACTGTCTGTCTCTCTGTGTGTGTGTGTGTGTGTGTGTGTGTGTGTGTGTGTGTGTGTGTGTGTGTGTGTGTGTGTGTGTGTGTGTGTGTGTGTGTGTGTGTGATACAAGGGGAGGACTGACACAACAGAGAATTCAGTCAAACGGTTTATTTTTAGAACACAAAAACTCTCTTTCTCCCAATGCTGCTGTGCTGAGGCTTGCTTGTAGTTATTTTGACACTACACTCTCCTCAAAAACCCTAGAAAATATCTGAAGATAGTGGGCTAGCCAAAGTGTCTGCACAAGGAAGTCTCACGGTCCAAATGAATTAAGAAAAAGTGTTCGAGGCTCTGGATTTCAGCCAGTTATTGTTGGACTAATTATAGGCAATCAGTGATTGTACTTGATTATCGGAAAATGTTACGAAAACAATGTTTTAAGAAACGCAAAGTCAGTTTTCATTACAAAATAACATTGGCTCACATTGTCTCCCTCTTTATGAAAAGGGCTTTGTTGTCGCAGTCGGCCATATAAGTTAAAACACAAGTGCATGTACAACCGCACCTGGCCAGTGCAGATGAAAAATTGGGAGAAAAGGGTTCAAAGTGTCATTTTTTTTTTGTTCATTTATTCCCTAAAGGCATAAAATTAGGAAGGCTGCCCAGCAAATCTAAATCGTAATATTATTTATTAACAAAGGAACATCGATTTTCCTTTGAGGGCGACCATCGCCCAGCTCGCCCTCAGTTACCGCCTACATGAGCTATACCTCTAGCCGGCCCCGATTGAGGCATCAGTTAGGGCACACAGCAGTTGGCAGATGGGCTATGTGTTCAGTGTAAGCACCAGTGTTCGAGTGCTGTACTTGGCAAAAGAACCAGTCGCCAGTGGCTATCTGAGGCTGAGCTAAACGGGGGATCAAGTAGTCCAGCAGTCACATGCTGACCACTCCAAACAAATCAAATGGTACGCAAAGGTCAAACAAGCCAGAGACACACAGGATGGGTGGGGGGGAGGGATCGATATATAGCCAGAGAGTGAGCACTGAGAGAACGAGCGAGTGGGTAAAAAAAAAAAATCGTACCACACACACACACACACACACACACACGACAGGTAGTAGTGGCTGCTCAGACCCTTTTACAATGCTAGCATGTGCACAAGCACACAAACTAGCATGCGTCTGTTACAGTTTGGCATATAGGCCAACGTCTGACTACTAACGTCATGTCTTCCTTTATCCCCAACTCAGCTCTGATACAATGTGACAAATGGGAAGGTGACGTCTGGAGACATGAATCACTGACTGTCTCCCTCACTCAGACACACACCGGGACGCACGTCAACGGGCTAACCAAATCATGTCAGAAAAATACAAAGCGGCCCCACCAGAACATTGAGGAATTCAGGACAGCTTAGAGACACAAACAAACAATTACCCTAATTTCTGTATAATCTACTGGAGACGCAAAAGGCAGAGAGACCGGAACTAGCATATCACAGCCACAAACACACACGCACACACACAGAAACAAGCACAGAGAGCAAGAAGGGTAACAAGGTTAGAGTCAGGTAGCGACAGGAATTCAAATGAATCCTATATGCACTATACAATGGCAATAAGCAGCGCGACCTTCAGCACTATGAATGTTAACCCTTTCAGAAGCGTCCGCCTCTCTGCGAGGTCCCTTCACAACTTTTCTCTTCACTCAATTACAGTGTGACCTGGGCTAAAGAAAAATTATTTTTGCAGCATCACAATGCTTGCAACTATTGAAAGGTTAAGTTTCTTTCTCCGATAAGTCACCATTTCAATGACATCAAAGTTCTCATCCGTAAGTACATGAAGCACGGCAAAATCCCACAAGGGACCACATACACACAGAAACACACATTCACTCCTCCTTTTACATCTATGTTATGGTGGTGTTTGTGTGTGCATGGGTGCGCACTAGATACAATCCCAGACTCCCATTGGGCATTTCCGTGGTCGGATCTACCTGTTCAAACTTCTGCAGCACCTCCTGCAGGCCCAAGTTCAAGCCTATCATGTTGCAACACACGCTTCGGCCCCTCCCACGCCCAACGGCGATCACCACATCCCCTCCTCCGAGGGCTCGCCGGTCGGAGGGCACCGGGGGGTCGGGGAGTGGGACGGCGGGGTCCTCCAGTGGTCCGGGTCCTGACCCGGACAGTCCGGCTCCGGGCTCGATCGCTCTGTGGATCCTCTGCAGGCGGGCTGCGAGCCTCCTGGGTCGGGGGGACCTGCGGAGCGGAGCGGGGCGCCTGGGAGGGTTTGGGGCGCGACGGACGACAGCGGTCCAGGTAATGATCCTCGGTGAGGCGCCGCGCAGCCCTCAGAAAGCCCTTGGCAGCGCTGTTGCGGGGGCACGCCGGTGTGTGCTCGCCTGATCCGGCCACATGACAGAAACATCCTCTTCAGACCCACGGCGGTAGCAGTAGCAGCAGCAGCAGCAGCGGCGCCGGCGGCAGAAGCGGTTGCCAGGGCGGAGAGGAGCCGTTAGCCCGTGGTCATGCCTCACAGCTGGGTCAGAGAAGGATAGAGAGAGAGAGAGAGAGAGCCCAGGTGGTGGTGCTCCTCCAAGGCCAGCAACAAAGTCAGTGAGGCTGGGCGTGGAATCGCTGGGGTCTTGGGCGGAGGTCCGGCGAGGGAGATAACGGCTCCAGGTCCTTAGGGAGGACTGGTTGATGTAAACCGGTGGTGGGGCCAGAGGAAAAGCCTTTCCTCTCTGAACTCACTTCAGCCCCTATCTCTCTTTAGTTCCCCCCCCACACACTTTAGTTCCCCCCCCTCAGGGCATGAACGAGCTGCCTTAACTTTCTCCGTTATGGTCCAACTTTGGGTTCGAGAGCAAACGCATTTGTTCTAAATTACTTATGAAAAGCAGGAATCCAGAGGCATGAACACTGACCCACTTCAGTTTAAGAGGTTAAACAGCAGCGCAGGGCAAGCCACATGGTGAGTCCTCGCGCTCCTTGGAGGTAAAGCCGGCCCCACACAGCTCCGAGTGAGACAGAGCAGCTACAGTCTCTGGCCTTTCACTAACCTTACCGGCCCAGGCCCCACCCAAGGAACTCCTCGTTCCAACCCCAGCCTCCTTCTCTCACACCCTCCTAATCATCGCCACAACAGGGCCTTTGTGCACACTTTGTGAAACCGGCCCACCCTTCAGATGTTCTGGTTTGGGGTCCACGCTTCCAAACGAGTTCCCTGGAGAACTCTTCTTCTTCTTCTTCTATGGTCTTGGGGGCCTCAGGGCCTGTCAGGACCTCTGTGGGTCCCAAGGCCTCTGCTTCAGCTACTCCGTTCCACGCAGAGGTAAGAGAGCAAACGGAAGAGGTGAAAGTGTAATCGTCTTTCCTTCTCTTCCCCGTCAGGCTCGAGTCAAAGGGAACTGGTTTCAGTGTCTTTCCGTCTCTTTGGTCTACTTCTCCTCTTTCTTCCTCTCGGGGGAACGACGGGTCGCCACCGAGACCTCCGGGCTCCCTCTTCCCTCCTCCGCTGCTCTCCACTCACTGGCTCGTTCACTCGTTCACACAGCTGTTTATTATTTAATCAGAATCCACCCTTTGCAACCCCTCCAACCCGCCGGACCCCTCCACCGCTCAGCAGTGTCTCCCCTCCCTCTCGCTCTCCCTTCCTCTCTACCTCTCTCGGCCTTCACTCACTCTCTAAACTATGTTGACACACACACACACACACACACACCCACTTCCTGCCGCCTTGAGAGAGAAAGAGGGAGGGCTGGGGGGGGTTGGTGGGTTAGGGGCAAGAGGTGGGAAGAGGAGGCGTGCGAACAAAAAAGCGCTTTCTACTCCAGATTGGGGAGGGATGGCATCGGGAATCGGTAAGGAGCCGATGTGGAAAGGGAGGAGTGAGAGGAGGTTAGAAGGATCACGCACTTGAAGAAGTGGCCTTCAGTGTGAAGGAAGCACAAAGCGGGAAGCATTGAGCGTTTAAGAAGCTGTAGAGCTGAAGCATTAACAAAAGGTACAAACCCACCCCCACCACATACACCTGTGTGTGTGTGTTTGTGTGTGTGTGAGTCTTTGGCTTGTGTGAGTGAGTGAGTGAGTGAGTAAGTGTGTTTGTGTGTGTGAGTGAGTGAGTATGTTTGTGTGTGTGGGGTGTGTGAGTGAGTGAGTAAGGCACTGAGTGGGTGGGTGAGGCAGTGAGTAAGTGGGTTTGTGTGCATCTAGACATTGAACAGAAGGACAGACATGTGGTGCGCATCAAAGACCAGATATTAGATGGCAGTCAAGGTAGGGGGTGTGTGTGCGTGTGTGTGTATATGTGGCGGTGCGGGGGATAACGTAATGTTGCATATTCATAAGCGGCGGGCTTTGAAGTGTGCTTAGCTAATTAAAATATTTACATACGCCGCTATGCAGCGCTTTTGATGCGCGCCAACACGGATATTCGCTGTTTGAGTGCTCTTCAGCGCGGCACGTGAAAACATTTCAAGTAACTGGTGGGAATTAGCATGTAGCGAACGCGAGCGCACAACCACCGATGCCGCCTTTGAGGATCCTTCCACGCCTTCCAGAGAAAAGACAGCTCCGGCTCGTGATGTGTTAAACTCAAATGCATCTCAACACACTGCCAGACGCTTGTTATTGTGAGGTAGAAAACACACACACACACACACACACTAACACACACACACACACACACAAACAGAAGCACAGCACAACAGAAAGTAAATTAGTAAGGAACCACAGAAGATTAGGACCATTATGGGGAGAGCATGAACGCAGCAGGGAACTGTCCCTGAGGCGGTGAGTGCCGGAGGGAGAGAGAGAGAAAGGACAACATATGAAGGATAAAGGCTCATGAGACACTGGAGTCGGCAGGAAGCAGAATGATGGGGAAAAAGGCCTGGGGGAGGCATTTTGTACATAAAAATAGGAGTTTGAATAGTGAGAGAATGGTCGAACACTGAATAGAGTGAAACGGGAAACTAGGGAGCGATAGCGATGTTAATAATTGCGTGGGGTTTGCTTGGGCTAAGGCAAATCTGTCTGCAACACCCTGGATTGGGGTAGGAATGAAAGAGAGACGGAGAGAAAGACGGACACAGAATAGCCAGGACTGAGAGAGAGAATATGGAGCTGAAATACTGTCCGGCAACACACTGACTGAAACACACAAACAGGAGCACAAAGGATTTCATTACACGAAAAGCAATATAGAAATAAACCTCAATGAATTCACAATAAAGCCTGCTAAATACAGGGATATGAGAAAGAGGAAAAGAAAACGAGAGTTCGAGCAGAGGAATAGCCAGACTCAACCAGGCTTCATTTTATTGTTTCTTATACTTGACGATAAACAGCGCACAGAGAATTAAAAGAGGAACTTAGTTCTCTCTACAGTTATCGAGCTATTGTTTTATCTTGTTTGCAAGAACCTTTTGAGTAGCCTGTCCAAAAGTACACAAGTCAACAACTGAGGGCAGACAATGGGGCCAGTGTGATGAGAAAAGGCAACACTGCTCTCCTCAGGAACTAAACATCATTGGGAGACAAGGCATACACACACACTGTGTGTGTATGGCATACACACAGTGTGTGTGTATGCCTTGTGTGTGTGTAGGTGTATGCCTCTGTACAACTCTAGTTGTACAGAATGTGCTGCAGACGAGGTCAGCTTGTCTGTGTGTCACACAGACAAGCTGACCTCGTCTGCAGCACATTCTGTACAACTAGAGTGACAGATGGCAACACTCTCAGAAAGATTCCCCATCAACAATGAGGTCACTTCCTGTGGTCCAGGTTATCGCTGGCACACCTCTTCCTGTTTGTAGCGCCCTGCCCGAGAGATGTCAGCCCAGATCAGCGACTTCATGTTTATACATGGTGTGTGTGTCTGTTTATCTCTCTCTCTTGGAGGGAGGGGGAGAGAGGGAGAGGGAGAGAGAGAGAGAGTTTCTGTGTGTGTGTTTTTCTGTGTGTGAGTGAGTGAGTGTGTGTTTCTGTGTGTGTGTGTATATGTTTGTTTTTCTGTGTGTGTGTTTTTCTGTGTGTGTGTGTTTTTCTGTGTGTGTGTGTGTGTGTGTGTGTGTGTGTGTGTGTGTGTGTGTGTGTGTGTGTGTGTGTGTGTGTGTGTGTTAGTTTTTCTCTGTGTTTGTGTGTGGAGTTGGTCTTGATCTACTTACTAACTGCAAGAACATTGCAAATCTGTACGACCAGCCATGGTGTGTGGAGCACCTTGTTTCTCTGTGTTACAAGGCTACAGAAACCGTTATCAAATCGATACGCAAATCCCTATTGAGTCCCAATTAAATGTGCAATTTGCCGCTTGCATCAGAGCGCACACTGTAGGCTAATACAGTGCATTTGTTCAACAACAGCCGTTAACAAAGACACACATGATCTGATGGGATGTGAGCACAACAAACTCAGCAATAAACGACAATATAGATACAGGTTGAACGGTCGGCAAGGCAGAGCAATGAAGAGGTATGCTCGGACAGGTGATGGAGAGCCATGTCGAGAAAGGTGTTATTAGTGGTGGTTGCCCACACTGAAATACACCCGCCTGCACAAACGGACGCAAAGGCTCGGCGATTCAGGGAAGACGCACACGGCGTCCTCGAAAGCTATGTGTACAGAGGATTTGCCAGGATTTGCCATCTGATAAGGTTGGCAGCCTGTGAATAATGTATTTAATCAAGCGTGGGTGGATACGAGATCACCAGAGGACTGCCGGAATCGGAAGCCACTACCGAAAAAGTCCTGAAGCGCCGCCCAAAAAACAAAAACGCAAGGAGCTGGAGCCGCCAACTGCTCGACATGATGGGCTCCGTGATGTGATTGAGGGATCCGCACGCCGCTGTCGGAGCTCCTCACTCCGGGGCCTTGATCATCTCATTCCAGACGGAGCCGGTTAGGTCCAGGTAAAAAAAATTATAAGATGAGAGGATGCAAAATATTCAAGTAAAGGTTGCAGCTAAGAAAAAAAGAAAAAAGACAAAGCCAGTCAAAGTCTGAGTGGCTATACAATACTGAGTCTATACAATAATGTGCTAAAACAGGAGAATCGACACACACATAATCCCCCCCACACACACGTACAACCCCAAACCTTCAAACACACACATAAACACAACCCCGAACTCTGGGACATACACACACGGACACACAAACACACGGTTCAATAGCAGCAGCCTCTGTCCTCCGTAATCAGCAAGCTTTAAGAAACTGACCAATCGCTCCCTTTAACAACATCCCCCGACAGCTGATCTAGAATGATCTGACACCCATGACGTTCTTGAAATAATGGGTGGGACGTGGGGTCAAAGGTTGAATGAAAAAAAAGGCAGAATGTTAACATTGCGTGCAACCACTCGATGATTGACCCTCGGTGACAACGAAAAGCAACGGAAGGCTGTCCATGGGTAGACAGATCAACTGCTCAAAACGGGGAAGATTGGAATCGATCAGGGACTTGTTGCACTGTTGGTTCCAATAATGATCAATTGATCATGGTGGACCCTTTGTAGTCTGTAAGCCGCTTAGGAGATAACCATAAGTAAATCAGTGTGTGTGTGTGTGTCTATGTGTCGGTGTGTGTGACTGTGCGTGTGTCTGTGTCTGTGGGTGTCTCTGTGACTGTGTTTGTGTGCATGCTAGGAGATGATGATATGCCTTCGTTTAATCCAGCGTTCAAAGCCAAAAACGTGCCCCCCCCCCCCCCCAGAGTGGGGGGCTGTCTTCTTTCCACTTCACTACGTCCTTCTAAAACGCCCCGCTTCAAGTGCTCTGCCTCCGGGGGGTGGGCAAGGCTAATCTCACAAAGCGCAGTTGGGGGTCCGACGCTCTGTCGGAGAGACGCTACGACAGACCCCTTGTGACGCCCGCGATAGAAAGGGCGGGAGCCTGTGGGACCAATTAGCATCATGCCAACACAAACTGGCATCGGCGCTTATAAATAACGACGTTGGCGGTAACGGAAAGGGAGCTGAAGTCAGGAATTAAAACGTCGGTCCTTTAGAATGAGCTGAAGTCACAAAGTCAAGATTTCAAAATCTTGACTTTGTATGGCAAAAAGTTATGTCCCCATCCGTTTCTGCCCGTGTATGATGCATGCGTGCACATGTGCGCGCATACACACACGCACACGCACGCACACGCACACACACGCACTCTCACCCTGGAGCAGGCCATTTCGGCCCGTCATCATAAGAGAATATGGTGTGAGTCTAGCCTAGGCCCGGAGCGCGTGGTTACAGACACAATCTGGGGCTGGGAGATAAACGAGCGGACGGAGGCAGTGAAAGACAAATTAGAACATGCTTAGAGGGATTGAACAGAGCAGTGAAGAGGAGAACGGAGGTCGAGGCACGGGGGATGGAGCACAACGGGTCACTGCCGTGAAGAAACGGCACAAGAGTGGAAGAGAAGGCCTTGTGTGCAGCGGAACATTCTTGCTTCCTTCAGAAAAGAAACCCAAAAGGAGGAATTTGGGTCGTTATCAAAATGGTCTGCCATTATTGGTCCAATGATTAGAGTTGTTTGCTTTGAGTAAGAATCGGGATAATAGATAAAGGGATGGCTGAGTTGGAAAATGGCAATTTCTATACCCACCTCTTGAGGAAACATTCCATGAGGAGTTTCTAAATCTCAAACTTGGAGAGAGGTTTCAAATGGCGGCAGGTTGACGCTGATGTTGTGAAGGATTAAAAGAAAAAAATATATGTTAACTTGTGTTCACCGTATTATAACCAACAAAACACTTGACCCTTCCCCAGACGCGGGCATCATCTTCACAATTTGAGTCTCCGTAACCTCGATTTCTAAACCAAATCATCGGAAGTAGACATTTATTTCTCAGAGAATTTTTTTCTAACAAATAGCTGCGCTACATTGTCGACCATGTGACGCAAATTGGAAACGAGTTACCTTCAGATAACAAAGACCACTGAAAAAAAATCTTGACCAAGATGAAAAGGAACGGATATTAACCCATTCCTCTCAGGATTTCAAAACAGCTTTTCAACCGCAGCCTAGAGCTTGCGGTTAGCGTCTCTCTCTCCTATGACGCCTGTGCCTTCACAGAGAGGCAGCCTTACGGGGCACACACTGTTCTGATGGCAAAGCTGCTTTCACCGTGGCCTCTCCGAGCCCACTGAACATGCTGAACAGGCAGGCAGCCAGAATCTACATCCCAAACAGAACACATTACTCACCGCAGTCATACCTTAAGACACCAAAATGAAACAGCAGAATTAATAGGCCTGTAGCCGGAATAAATTACAGATGATGAAACTCCAGGAATTAGGGAAAAATTTGAAGCTGATTTGACAGTCGCTAACTATTATCCAAATTGGGTCGAATTGAAGACTAAACGGTTGCCGTGTGACTTGCGGAGTAAGGGGGGTTACGATGCCAAAGCGAGCTGCGATGAAGCAATCAGACGCCTGGATGGGTTTTTGACATGACATAAATTGTAACCGGCTATCTTGCTGTATATTCCCTGGTAAGAACCGGAGTGTACCATTGACCCTGTGTTCTCCTTCACATGGCTTATATAAGTGAAACTGAACCTTATAGGACATTGTGAATAGACGCATAAAATGCCTTTTTGAGGCTTGTCACACTGTGAATGTGAACCTTCACTGTGGCTTATCAATCAACTGTACGGTCCTGTGTGAGCTTTGAGATCATAGGCTTTGGCCGAGCAGAGCAGACGATTGCAAAGTACACGTTACCTTGAATGGTACGGTGTCGACTGGATTGTATAAGGCAGATACAGCTGAATGCTGGCGTTGTTCGACCTCCCACATTACACAACCGAGAGGCCTCAGCGCTTCTGTACGTGAAATGCAAAAACCTATTGAAACAGTTATTGTACATTGACTTTTATTTTAGTTAAGGTTTTGTTTTTAAATCTCTGGATATTTGAGAACAAAGTGCGTTACGACAAGGGTAGGTCATGAATTAGGGAGAAGGTCAGCTTTCCGAAAGGAAACATAATTGCTTTCCAAACATAGTGGAAAGGGCCGTATGTCCATGAAGTAAATTATAAGAGGTTAAACAGGAGGTCATGCTAAAGTAATGAAGAGCAAGTTCACTGTAATATTTACGATTTTGCAGCATGTTTATCTTTCATCATGACTGATGACTTAGTTGTGCACCCCAATGAATGTTAAATAAGGGCCCAAGTTAGTCACTGGAGGGTGTAGATGGCTCATTAAAGAGGGAGAAATAATTAACGTTCCTGATACTTCGGTAGCATGTTTATCCAATTCATAAATCACACCTGGGTTGGGTGGTGAACCGTTGCCATATGGCACGAGGAAAAACAAAACAAAACAAGGTCTAGTCTTTTTTTCTTTTGCAATCACCTGGCAATCCAGACAGGGCTTCCAGGAGCATAAACACCAACTGCCGGTGCCAAAAAAGGGTGGACATGAACACCAGATTAGACAGAGGCAGTGACATGACATAGTCCCTCGGTGTGCGTGCGCGTGCCGTGAATGTATTAAAGCTTTAATGTTTGCCTGCTAAACAGTGTCATTCTATAGATTTCCTAACAAATGCAGAAAATGTACCTTTTATTTTATTTGTATTTTTTTCAAGGTCGCTTTTCTTCTCCACATCCTACATGTCCTTCCCCCCCTGATAATCGACCCTGTTCCTCATTCTATCACTACTCAACGAGCTTCAATCTCGTCCTCCTCCCGTTGTTCCTTTATTGCCCAGGGAGAATGAAGTGATCAGAAAGAGCTACAGGTCGCCCTCCCTCTGACACCCCCTCCCCATCTCCTTAACAACGATCTGATGGATCAACATATAACTTCCTGGATGTTTATAGCAGCAGGGGGCTGCCTGGGCCCACGCAGCGATACCATGGTCTCCGCTCCTCAGGCAGCAACAGCCTTTCCTCATTCTGCCGGCTACCTTGTTGCTTGTCTCCATCCATCTGTTTCTTCCGCTACCATTGGCCAACATTTTAGATCCCGCTGCCTAGACACAATGTTCACTGACTGCCTGATTGTTATCTTGGCGTTTGCATGCAGTGAAGCGAGAACTGATTGGAGGACAAAGGCCTGTTTTTTTTCGAAGAAAGGCTTAAGAATGGATCTAAGAAAGGCTTCAATTACAAAGTGATCACGGCGTGTACCGTGAAGCCGATTGCAGTTATGTTTTTTTTATCAGGATTTTCATCAAGAAGTATGATTACTATTGATCCCCTTCGTAGCTTAGCGTAGACAAAAAATAAAGGTATTTCTTCCATAAACTCTTATGGTTCTAAACCTCTAAAGTTGCATGACTCCCCTTTCCTCAGAAGAACGCTGGAAAGGGCTGGAAAAAATATCTCTCCAATTAAATATCTGTACTTTGAATTTATTGAGCATTTCAAAATGCGCGAAACAGCGCCTCTAAATCTTAAATACTGAATACGTGGTAAAACACGACATTGCACACTGTATGTCTGTGAGGAAGCCAGCCCGAGATGGCATCCCTTGGTGAAAAAAAAGAAGAAGGATTAACCAATCAGGTGAGGCTACCGTCGTGACACTGCCCTCCTGTGATTAGTCAGCAGGGTGCCAGGCTTCACACCAATCAAATCAAAGCATCAACGTAAATAAATAGCGGGAGATTAGCATGTTTGCAACAAGGAGGGTCGAGAGATTTAGAGTATTTAGTCAAATTTAACCAAACTGCCCTACGGGCAGAAACGAAAAATTAAATCTGACGGCAGGCCAATGTCGAAGCTTCAGCTGCGTGTGGAGAACATTGTGTAGGAGGACTGTGCGTGTGTGAGAGTGAGTGAGTGAGTGAGTGAGTGAGTGAGTGAGTGAGTGAGAGAGAGAGAGAGCGCATGTGTCGTGTCGGTCAGGTTAGAGGCGTGTGTAAATCCTGGTAAAATTACCAGGCGCTCAAATAGCTCTTACATTTACATTACATTTAATAGATACAAGCTGCGACGTACTATTTTCTGTTCCCCAACTTCAAAAAGCATGCAGATTAAAGGTTTTGTCTCACTTACTCAAAAAAAATTCCCACGCCACGCCACTGGTCACTGGCTTGTACATTTTCCATTTATCAGATCTAAAATCTTGGAAATGCATAATCAAAGAGTGTGTCAATATATATTTACCATCTACAAAATCCCCCGCTTTCCACACAGGTCCAATCAAACTGTTGCAGATTATTAGGGTGTGCACAGCGTGTTTCCAAAGACACATATTTACATAAGGGCTGACACCATTCTGGACGGATGCCTGACTAACTGAACCGATGGAACCTCCTGCCTGACATAACAACACAGGACAGCGCATGGTGACGATGTGTGACGCGTTTGCTCCAAAAGCGGAGCACAGCTGGAGCCGAGGTGGAGCCGAGGTGGAGGCGAGGTGGAGGCGAGCTCACCAGATGTACTGTGTTACGCAGTGCGATGTACGCAGCTTGTGTGGCAAGGCGCATCTCACCACACTTAGCAGCACGTCAGCAGAGTGCATTAAAAGAAAGCAAGCAAGTCAGTGATATTCATCTGTTTAAATACGTGTGAAATAGCTTCCCCCCTTTAGCATTTTCCATTTTATCCGATCAGGAGAGAGAACTCCACAAACCCGCAACAGTTAGCAGGATGTCACTGTCGAGGGACAAAGGCGAAACCGGCAAAGCTACGGTATCAAAGGCGAAACCGGAATAACTAAATGCGCCAACCCCAAAAAAACAGTGAAGAAAAGAGAAGTAAGAAGGCTGCCAGGAAATAGTCTTGCAAGACCCAGATTTGTATCAGTGTGGCCTTTGATTGGTGGAAAAACATATGGTGATGTGGGGTGGAGAGGGGAGAGACAACTAAAAAGAACAGGAGGTTAGCCAAACGACAACATCGTTGGCAGCACATTTAGGTCATATGACTAATTATTAGTCATACAGGCCTGAGCGAAGTAATGTTGATGAGTACCTATGTGCAACAACACAGACCGTATTTTGCAAGAGAGCATTGTTGCTCACTTAAGGGCAAGATTCATCTCTCCTTTTCTATGGCAAATTAACATTATATGGAGTCTGGTCAAGCCTGTGGAAAATAAAGTCACCCAGGTGTCTCCGTATCGGCCTAGCGGGGCACTCACCACACTCCTCTCCCTATGTGGAAACAGGGTCAACCAGCATCAACCTACAGTCTCTCATTTCCACACATGGAGGAGAGCAGATCAGATGTACACTTTGAACTCGCCTTAAGTGCTGCCCAGCGCCGCTGACTTAAATTACCCCCAAACGAAGATCAGGAGACCGGGATGAGAGAGGTGAAGATCAGAGAGAGAGAGCGCGAGAGGCGAGAGCGGGAGCGGATGTGGAAAAAAGCAGAGGTTGCAGGTTTATCTTGCCTCTCGACGCGAGAGCCAAACGTGCACCACAAGCCCTTTTTCTTAGTGATGGAGGCCGACCTGCCAGCCGTTGACACAAAACAAGCGCGTGCTTCAGACTTCAGAGGGATGCAAAACTCAATGAGGGTAATTACAGGGAACAGGAACGAGAGCATGGGGACAAAAACGTGAGAAAGAAATGCAGGGAAATGGAAGGTTCTGGTTTGAGGGCCCGCGTGTGCATGGGCTTGGGCGTGCGTGTGTGCGTGCGCACGTGTGTGCGTGCGCACGTGTGTGCGTGCGCACGTGTGTGCTACTTTAACCCAGTACCGAGGGTTATCGGCACCACCATTAGGCGGTTAATGAACATACGACAGCTGTTTCCGACGTGGAGCAAAAGGAAGGAGGCGGAGGACGAGTGCGCGTGGGAGGATGAAGTAGTGCATGGCGAAAAAAAAAAAACAGATAAGAACGGTCGGAGGGGATAAATAAAAGAGTTAGCAGTTACCGTCTGGCGCATCTGGACCTCTGTGGATCCTGCCACGGTCCACTGCCTCTAATGGAGATGAAAGGCGCTAGGTAGGGGGGCCCGGTGTCAAATACATATAGCGGGTCCCCAAGGGCCCGGCCTAGTCCGTCTGCTCCGCACCAACAAATACCAACACTGTGTCTGTGTGTCTCACTGCGTGATTGTTTGCGTTCTGTCTGTGTCTGTCTGCTTGTTGCGTTTGTCCGTCTGTGTGTTGTTCAGTCTGTCTGCCTGAACACTGAGCAAAACATATATTATATAAAACGTGAATCACATGTCACGCAGCGTATTCTGCCTCGATTCCTGTTTTGTTTTTCTCTTGATCACTGCTTTCCTGTACAGCCTGTCGCGTGCCGTATACTGTCGTGCATAATGCGATGGATGCCATATTATGCGCAGCGGGAGGCCCAGCCACTTAATCAGACACCTTAGTTCCTCTCACACAGGGAGCCATGTTGCGTAAGTAAGTCTGGGGAACAAAGTCTGGGGGAGGTGGGAGGAGGAGGAGGCGGTGGAGAGGATGTGCTGGGCCAGGTGAGTAGTGTTCCTCATCAGCCCTTTTGACTCCCGAGGGGAATAGAGACGTGACGTCACTGGATGAGCAGATGGCTGGAGAGCGGGGCCTGAGCTCCCTTAGAGAGCTGGGTAAAGTAGGGGTCAGCCTGGGCAGCTGAAACCGCCCATCCTCACAACCAAAGAAATTAAAGGAGTGGATTGATAGTGCTCCATGTTCATTTCAATGTTTTATCTCGCCTACTGTCATACGTGCCAATGGTGTTCAAGTTGATCCAAACACCGGTCCTTGTGCAAAATGTCATACATTTACCAATCGATTTAAGTTTACTTTAGTTTTGTATTGAAATAGGACGAATCAAATATACAAACAGCAATTTCAGGGTCCTCAATGTCTCAGAAGCTTGACACAATACAACAGACCAATTCACAGGCAAGAAATATCAAGGCTTTTTTTTCTATCATTGTATGATTGCATCATTACCGGCAAGTCGAGTAGCTTAGAGTTGTTTCACGGTGATGTACAAGCACAGTACGCACACTAAACACTCCCTGTGTCAGCCTCCGGTGTTATAATGTGTACTACACACATAGCATGTGCTTACTTAGTGACCTAGTAGGCACAAAGCCACTGGACCTTGTGTTTAAGCCTACCATGAACGGTGGCACCAGAAGCAGATCTGGAACGGTTTCCATTGCTGGGGTCATATTTACATTTACATTTCACCTCGTGTCACTTTTGCCACTGAGTTCTCCCTCTGCTTTATTCATTCGACATCCCTCCCTCCATCCCTCACTCTTGATTAAGCCTGGCTTTTCACATCCATCAGGCTGACTTTACACGCGTGCCCTTGCCCTCTCATTTATATGCTCCATTAGCCGAACACATCACGGTGAATACTCTCATTCATGTCCCAAATAGGTCAGTCAGACGCGACTGTGTTGCCTCAAACGAAGCAGATCTGACATGACTGGTCGAGGCTTCTGTGATAAATAGAGATCTGTATTCCGCCCAAAAATACATAGTTGTTGTACAATCGGCGCTAATTTTAGAAGGACACTATTGAAGGTCGGGCTTGATGTGGAGCACTACAAATTACAAACAGCAAAAATACAGAGTGAAAGCGATTTACTGACACGCGCATGCAACCACACAGATGCACTTGCAAAAGGCCTTCTTTAACAGCCTTTGAGCACTCTCTTTGATCTCGCAACTTGATGAGGAAACACACATTCGGGCCTTAATTAGAGGGGACTAAAGCGATTTATGAAACACATAGTTCTGAAGCAAAATATGTGTACATATCGGTTAGCCGTGCACTGCAGTGAAAGCGCTCTCCCCTCAAAAGAAATGCTAGAATAGATTCAGATGGACTTAACTTAGTCATAAGCATTGGCTCACATCGTTATTTGTGGAGTGGACGGGAGTGGACAGGGAGTATTATTAATAGAATAATAGCTGTGACGGCAAACATTGAAATTAATTAATTATGCATCAACAGCACATTGTTGTCTGTATACAGAGATGTACATTCCTGTCCAAACGGGTACAGCAATGTGCATCTGGGTTGTTCCCAGAATGTATTCCTATCATGAAATAAGGAAAGTATTTTTCTTGTCAGCATGAAGACTATTTCATGCTTGATTTGAATGGAGGATTGGTCTGCGTTAGTTGTCGGGCTGTCATCAATTTCACGCTTAGGTCGTACAAATCATTTCTTTGTCATCGTTACTTAACACCCCAGCGGCTTTAGAAGTATTGTATTGCATTTTTCCACCAGCTTTGGATTAGGTGAAGAGCGATTGGCAAGCCAAATAAGAGGGCTTTGTCAAAGTACAAAAATGTGGGGCGACACATCACTAGTACATTGATGAAAAGTATGTTAGCGACCACGTAAGAAAATAGCTACAGAATGCTTTTGGCCGGAAACATTACATTTTACAGTGCAAATTCACGAGGAAAGTAACGTCATGAAACGATGATTCACGCACCCCATATAAAAAAGGCGTGAATCATGAAAATGTCAAATATGGTAAGTACTACCTATCATGAATCTTACATATAATCACCCACTGTGCACTACTGACCATACCCAAAGTGGTATAAATGTCTGAGCTGACCTCCCTGCAACATGTTACATCCACTCAGCCGTGATAGGCTTCAAGTGATGTCTTCAGGTACGTCCCCCCTAATCTGTGAACATACCCCGGTGGTAAGAACCCTCGTCGGCCATCTTGTATACATCCACCGATACAATGCAAAGAATAGACGGAGGGGGAACGTATTTATAATGAATGAAAAGGCGGATTTCCTCTATTAATACAGATGGAGCTGTGGAGCTACCGCTGCCTCTCTAATTGAACTCAGTATGTGGCAGAGAACCCAGCCCCCCCCCCCCCCCCCCCCCCCCCCCCTCATATGCAGAAATATTAAAGTAATAGGAAGCCTTTGAAGGAGCCGGGACATCACAGTGACGGCTGTTCACCACTGCAACTCCACCCCAAGGCTTTTTTTTTTTCTTCCTGATGTTTATTTGCATAAAAGGCCGTGACCGTAGAAGCTGTAAGCTCTAAACAACATTATCCCATCGAACATAACAAGATAACAAGCAAAATGTTATGTCCAACCCATTTGCTGTTATTGCTCTTCCTGTTTACAGCCCTGCTTTGGATTCAACCACCGGATCCATTCGAACTCAAGGAATAAATCGCCTGCGATCCTTATTTACGAAACCTTCCTCACAGCTCTGTGTTTCAGGTTCACCGTCTCCTCAAATGCCCTTTTCCTTATGTCTCAGATTCTCCTGTTCTCCGTGCCCCCGGAACGTCTCACCGGCACGTCGACGACGGGACTGACCCGATATCAGACTCGGTCCAATTAACCCTGACCGGCAGAGCCCTGATGGGCTAATTGGCTAGACTTTGATCTCTAAATGAGGGTGCACATGGCTTTCGGCACAAACATGCACGCCCACACACACACACATGCACGCGTACATTTAAAATGATTCCATTTCACCAACACCTTACAGCGCACCTTGCATTACCTAACATCATACCTCTTTGAAGAATAACACCCCCCCCACCCCCAAACAAACAAACACACCCACCCACCCTCATAAACAAGCATAAACAATTGGCTGTTCTCTGGTATTCTCTGGCACTTTACATTAAAACTCATACCTGTTTGAAGTATATTACTAGGTGTCATCAACACACACACACCCCCCCCCCCACACACACACGCACACACAGGCAGGTTGTTGTTTCTTTCTTTACCTTCACATCCCAGCTCGGCTCGGAGCAGCCTAGGCAACACAAGCGTCCCTGTGTGCCCTGAGAGCAGCGCCTCAGACAGGGGGCCCATTAGGAAGCAGCCTCTCTACCTCGCCCTCATGAGAGAAAGTGGCTGGATCGAAGCACCAAAGTGTAGCTTCTAAAAGCTTTCTGGCGAGGGCCGGCGTTGGGATGAGGAGAAGGGGGGGGGCCGTGGGTAGGGGGCTCGTTTCTTCTCCGTTGTTTACCGCAGACACTTCCTCCCTGCCGTCTGCGTTTGTAGCTGCATGGGGGGGCCAGGCCTAACGAGGCCTTGGGAGTAGGCAGGCGAGTCCCTTCTGAAAGCCGGGGCGACGTTTCAGTGCAACAGCCCTGACGGGCCGCCTCGATATTTCGGAGATCTATATAGTTCCTCCGTCTGTTTGGGTGGTTGTTGTTGTTTTCTTCAACCTCACATTTCACCGACCCATGCCTGTAGGGCAGAACGGAGGGTTTGTGGGGTGGTTTCCTCCGGGTAATGCAAGGAGAGTGAAGGATGACAGCGCTAACTGAGCATAGCTCTGTAACTTTATACGAGAGGTAAACAGAATCATAACAAGGGGAGACATGTGGATGTCTCCCTCCATTCCCCCTTTGCTGTAAATATTAATGTGGAGACTGGCAGCCTGGCGATGGACATTAAATGGCTAAGCTTTGATTTACACACACACACACACAAACCATGACGTCACTACCGATCACACACACACACACACACACACACACACCCACCCAGAAGTCACTAGCGATCACACACACACACACACACAATGTTGTTGATCACAGCACCAGACCAACATCTGGGTGGGACAGCAGTGCAACGCACGGCCAAACTGCCATCACATTGCGCAACATCTGTGCGAGACAAGCACACGCACGCACGCACGCACGCACGCACGCACGCACGCACGCACGCACGCACGCACGCACGCACGCACGCACGCACACACACACACACACACACACACACACACACACACACACACACACACACACACACACACACACACACACACACACACACACACACACACACACACACACACACAGGGTCTGGGTGATGCTTAACACCAAACATGGAGACTGAGTAAAGCCAGAATCTGGGCAGGGTTGTTGTGATGACAGTTGCTGTTGTGACCCTGTTCACCTTGTCTGCTATTTTATTTCTAGATTTATTGCTGTGATTGCCGTGCGTGCCATCTGAATCACTGTCTTTATAAATGGTTATACATCTTTTTATTTCACCTCCGTGATAACACAGATCATTAGAGAATACGGGAACACTTGAAGTGCAAAAACGGCAAGTCATATCCCCAGAACATTATGGTTTCTTAACCCATCCCCCCCTCCCCAGCCGAACCCACAAGCCGTCGCTGCAGAAGGTTAGCCGGTCAAAAACAGATGACCGCATCAGTGTTCTGCGTTATTTAGGAACAAGAACTCCTGCCACGCCCCAAAAATCAATTCATGCAATCCCTTATTGATAAGACAGTGACAAGAGGTACGCGGAGAGAATAGGAAGAAACAAAAACCATGGAGAGAGGGAGACGGAGAATGGGATGAGAGAGAGACAGGGAGAGGGAGAAGGGGGAGATAGAGGAAGCGAGAGAGTGAAAGTGAATGAAAGAGAGAGAGAGAGCGAAAAGGAGAGAGTGATAGAGAGCGAGAGCGAGAGCGAGAGAGCGTGGAATAGTGAGGAAAAAGGAAAGCAAGTAAGAAAGGGCCAGACGACAGGGAGAAAGGGGTCAGGTTTAACAAAGATAATAGATTTGAGAAGGGAGTCCGTCGGCGTGGGCAGTAGGCCAGCACAGCTTTATGGTAGGAATAATAGTGTTATCTGCAACAGGAGCAGTCAGCTTGGGGCTACACTGCCACAATAATTAAAAACAAAACAGATTAGCATTGCTACCAATGTGTGCATGATCCTTTTTGGTTTTATGGTAGGAAAGGGGGTAAACACCCCCCCCCCCCCCCCCCCCCGGGAATCTGTCAAAGCCTTAGCGGCTATCAAACACAGGCTTTCATGTACACTAAGAGATATCACAGTCAGGCAGAAGTTGTTCTTCCATCCACTATCTGTCAAGCGGAGTACATTTACAGGGAACTTAAATAGATTCTCGGCGCGCCATTGCCAGGAAAGCGGTCTGAAGTGATAACATTCTAGGCTATACATCATCTCGGATAAAGACACTTTACGAACACCACTGAAAGGAGCTGTGTTCGAGGCTTCAGCAGGAGACGGAGATCCCTCCGAACCAGGATGAGAAGTGTGTCTGGCATACACAAACTACATTCGGTGTACGAATTATGAAAACACCAATGAAATGACATTTGTGGGGACAAACAAAATGCCAAACGCATGACTAAGCATTTCCTGATATTCCGCCGGTGATTTTTTCCGGCTCGTCTCTACGGAGCGTGGGTAAACACCCAATTAAGACGGGAAGGAAACGTGTGCAGGTACAAATGGAGAAGGAATATGAAAATGAGAGCGCAAAATAATCCAATCCTAGCGAGGCAATTAGGCAGTTTATGTCCAGAAGAGAATGGCTGGTTAAGGGAATGAGGCACATCATGGCACAGAACTGCTTAATCATTGTAAAAGGGAAGACAGAGCTTACAAACGGCAGTCGGGTTGTAAGGCAGGCAGATCAATAGACCACGTTCGCTGCTCGAGACAGAGGAGGAGGAGGAGGAGGACTAGAGAAGCAATGTTATAAGGGAAGTTGAAGAGAGAGGAAGAACAGTGCTAGAGTGGGCTGGCATCACGCCCTCAACCGGAAAGCGGTTTTCTATGCCTCTGCTCAAGGGCACTTCAGCAGAGCGCCGGTACATCCACCTCAAGAGATTTGAACCGGTGTCCTTGCCCTCATTGACATCCATCCGCAGACTGTCTACAAAGCAGCACTCAGACACCTGACTCTCACACCCTTGACGCAACGCCACATCGACCTCGCAACAGACAGATGGTGGGGAAAAGAACATCATTCGAATTATAATCACCAAAATGATAATAATAATCTCCACTAAAGGCTGCCAGAGCCACCGAGCAAGACCCAAAAGAAACAGCCTGTGGCGATCTTTTCCCCCCACTAACGTTGACATCTGTCACACCCCTTCTGCGCTCGCCATCCAGAGCTAGCTTGCACTCACTTCCTGTGAGCGGTTCGGACCCGTGCCGGCCGGGCATAGCATCTCTCCAGGCTCCGTCGGTTGACAAAACACACAACTCCGCGTTGAGGGAGCCGTCCGACCAGAAGCACAATTGATCCTCGAGCCGGCGAGATGGCGATGAGGAGGCGGCTGAGGGCAGGGGAACATGGCGGATCGGCGCCAGAGTGCGTCACGCGCTAGCCACGCTACGTTTAGCCGCCGACAGCTTCGGGCTACTTTTCCCCGTCTTTTTCCCTTTAATAAGGCCGAGGTGATTGGGATCGCCGGAGCCCAGTCTCATTAACTTCTTATCAAACGATGAACCCAGCGCACACATTTTAGGATTTGATCACGAGAAGCGCGGGCCCGGCGCTCCAGACCGTCAACTCCGGGGCTGTGTGAGGCTTTTTACCCGCTGCGCACACACACACACTCGCGCCCGAGTGAGCGAGGAGCGCAATGAAAGCGTTTTTGATGAAAGAATGTTCCGGGCTGCAAGCTGTTTGGTGCCTAATGAGCTGCCCGTGGGCACGCGCGGAGGAAAGGGTCATTAGGAAGATTTCGGAAAGGACGAGGCCACCGGCACTGGAGAGGACCGCTGCAGTGCAGACGACTTGATTATCATATTCTGAGCCGGTTAAACCGCTGCTCGGGATTTTTAATGACTGGAAGTCAGAATGGCGTTGCCGTCCAACCCCCCACGCGTACATGTCTTAACTCGACCGCACAAAATGTACCAAGTTTTCCCGGCCTCCTGTTCATCGCAAAAAGGAAAGGAAAACGATGTTAACTTAACAGGCAGCTTTCTTTTTAGATTGGATAACATCCTTCTAAGCCTTAATCTGTGAGCTCATGTTTGACTTGCTCTGGCAGATGGTCTGGCCCCCCTGATATTGGGCGGGTTTAATACGATGACGAGATGAACAAGATGGCTACCGCTGGAACCGTCGGTTGAATCCGGGTGGAATTATTTTCCCTAAGAGAAGAAGAAACGACTGTAGTTAAAGCTTTGGTCTACAAAGATATGTTTGCCTTACTTCGAATAGGATGTGGTAAAAGTTGAATTTAACCAACGGAGCTCTCAGCGCTATGTCACAGGTTCCTTTGCTCCAATTGCGTCCAGAGGCATTTAGTCTGAGCCCGTTGATAACGCCCCGTAGGAAATCAAAAATGAAAAGGCTAATATGCATTTTCCAGTTGGTCTGGCGATTTCCGGCTTCCTCCTTCTAGCACCGCCCCAGCTCAATCTCCCTCCCCTGCTCCCCCCGCCCCTTGGTGTAGATACACATTATGGATTCAACTTATTCAATTTGCCCATATATATTTATGGATCAACTTCTGCTGTACTATATTTCCCATTTGGCCCCTCACAAATCGCCTGGGCCATTCTTACCAGGATCCCATTTAATTTTACAATTTCCCATGCCTGTCCGAGGGCATGGTGGGCGGAGAGAAATGCCGTCCACATTGCCCTGTTAATATAGGCCAGTGGAGCCCTGGGAGACCGCATGCCGCGACGCAATCCTGTATAAATCCACTTTACAACAGCGGTACACAGCGCCAAGGCACAGGCGGCTGGGAGAGAAATGGGTTGAGTGAGGAAGGAGTACCGAACTCCGATCGTGGTGCCTTGCTCCCTGGTGACCTTCTGCCACGGGATATGAAATAGAACCCCAATCGCAATCGGCTCAGAAGCCCCAGAGGCGGCCTGGTGGCATGTGGGCCGACTGATGACGTACATTAAGACATTCTCCTTGTTACCCCCGTCTCAGACTCCCTCCATCTCCCCCTCGACGGTGCATTGCTGTACCGGTCTCCGGTTGCACGGAGCGGTGGGTCGACTTCAACGTGATAACACGAAAAGTACAGACTCACACACAGAGAGAACACACAACAAGAGCCCACCGCCATGACAGACACAAATAGACATGGCTGGCTGCATGGAGGTGTGCGAGTTTAGCCCCGTCTCATCTCAAAGGATTTGATCTGGCTGAAAGGAATCGTTATGGGGGCGTGCATAGCCTAGTGGATATTGTGTTTTGCCTACAAAGTGAAGGCACAGGGTTCAATCCCCGATTACCGCAGCCCAACCGGAAGGCATCCTTGGGCAGGATGCCCGAACCCTTACCCACCCTTGCTCATCAATGGATTTGTCCTCGCTGCAAGTCACTTTGGATAAGAGCATCTGCAAAATGACCAATCCATAAAGAAATATAAAGCAGAGAGTCAAACAAAGACTCAAGAGTCTGTGTTTTTTTTTTTATTCCATTAAATAACAGTGCTTTCATTTTGGTACTCCGTGATCTTCAGCAACTATGGGGGCTTGCTATTACTCACAAACCACCGCCTCCCTTAAAAAACAAGTGTTTGTGTGCTGGGGCTGTGTGGTGGAAATGTGCTGGGGACGGGCTTAAGCCGGCGCTCTGCAGAGACTGCAGCGCTTACAAGGCACGCCACGGTTCATCAAGTCCTTATGGAGGTACAGGTGGACTTGTTGTAGACTCAGCAGGAGATTGAGGGACTGAATGCTGCAGAAGCAAACGACAGAATCGCTCCTTCTGTACGACAACACTGCTGGAACTGTTGCTATTTTAGTGATAGGATCAAGTTTCTAAGGAACTGCTTCTGTCGACACTTCTGACTTTCCTTTGTCCAAATAAATATGTCTCTGTATATAGCCACGTCTTGACTCTAGCAGTGAAGGTCCTGTTAAGGGCTTTGGGATGCACTAGAGATGCACTAGAAATGTACAGAGAATGTTGTGGAATGCAGCAGAAGGAAGCTCCAAAAATAAATAAAGGTGCATTTTGACAGACTGTGGAAACGTTGATATGAGGTGAAATGGATTAGTTTCACCGTCTATAACAAGGAATGACGTTCACCTTCTCGTGATAGGCGTATGACTCAAAACGACAATGACAACTGCTACGGAGGGATCGTAATCAGCGTGTATGTACATAGGAATGTTGCTTTGACAGCGAGTATGCTCTTTGTGTGCTGCATGCAACGTCTGAAGACAGACTACAGGGCCTTGGTTCCCCCCCCACCATGATTTCTGCTCCTGACAGAGGAGCGAAAGGAAGGAGAAGGAAATAAGGGCCTTCCATGCTTCACATGGAAGGCCCCCAATGTGAAGCATCAGTGAATGCAACAAATAAGACGGTCGAGATGGGGTTGGTGGAGTGTGTCTTTTCGTGTGGTTGTAGTTTCCAACAATACATTTCTGTGCTGACTTTGCTCCAGCTCTCTGTCAGGGGACATTTACCACTGGGGTGTAAGGTTGTAGAAAATTGAATTATGATTACACCCCCCCCCCCCTTTCTGCCCTACACACACCCACCCCCACCCCCCCACACACACACACACACAAAAGTGTTGATGGTCAGAGGGGAAGGTCAAAAAGGGATAGAGAGGGTCAGGCAAAAAGTTCCAGTCGGTTTGCTGGTCGATTGCGCTGTCAATCAGCCAGTCACCAAGGTGCTGTCTCACAGAAGGCGGGGCTCCAAGGGTTATATATAGAGCAGGGCCAGTGAGAGAACGAGGACAATTATGAGACACAATCTCAAGGGGCGAGCTACTGTGTCTTTGTGTCCGTGTGCACGTGTGCCTGTGTCTGAGGGCATGTGTGTGCAGTCCCCAATCCTCGCAGCACAATCCGAATGTTGCATGTCTTACTAACTGAAATACCTCCATATACCGGTTTATGTGCTTCTGTGCTGTCTCACAGCACAGAAGCACATATAATAATAAGAATTAAATACAATATACATGGGCTACTTGCCTTTTACTGTCTTCCTCACTTAAAGTGGCCATCGTTTTCTGACACATATTATCCATCTTACATACTTTGAATCTCAACGATACAGGGACCGCCATCCAAGTGGCCACACACACACACACACACACACACACACACACACACACACACACACACACACACACTCCTGGAAACAGACATCACTAGTGTTGGCAATTTCAAGGACGCTTCTGAGCCCCTCCCCGATGGATGAGATCTAATTATGGCCATTAGCTCAATCTAATTTAGGCTGGAAAATGAAAAGATATTAGCCGCGCCACCACCAGTGATAACCTGAAAGAGAAAAGTTAGGGAAAGCAGATCGATCTCTCTCTCTCTCTCTCTCTCTCTCTCTCTCTCTCTCTCTCTCTCTCTCTCTCTCTCTCTCTCTCTCTCTCTCTCTCTCTCTCTCTCTCTCTCTCTCTCTCTCTCTCTCTCTCTCTCTCTCTCTCTCTCTCTCTCTCTCTCTCTCTCGATTGAGCGAGAGAGTGAGAGAGCAAGGCAAAGACAGAGGGAGAGACGGAGACATCCAGATCAAGAGAGAGCCAGACACAGAGAACCAGATGAGAGGAGAAGGAAGGATGAAGAGAAGACAGAGAGAGTATGAAGAAGGTCAGAGCCCCAGGAACCCAAAACCCTCCTCTGTGTATCAATAGTGGGTCTGACCTCGTAGATTAAACACCTGCGTGGCGAGGAGAGATTGGAGGGTGGGAGGGGGCTGTACGGCTTCCCTGGGGCCCGCATCCCACTTCACTGATTAACTAAACCATCTTTAATACGCTACACAATTTTGGAATTTACGTGTGTGTGTGTGTGTGTGTGTGTGTGTGTGTGTGTGTGTACGCATGTGTGGTGTGTGTGTGTGTGTGTGTGTGTGTGTGTGTGTGTGTGTGTGTGTGTGTGTGTGTGTGTGTGTGTGTGTGTGTGTGTTTGCACACGTGTGTGTTGTGTTTGCATACACGTGTGTGTGCTGTGTGAACTGTGTGTGCTGCGCGTGCGTGCGTGCGTGTAGTTGTGTGTGTGTAGGGGTGTGTAGGTATGTGTGTAGGGGTGCGTGTGTAGGGGTGTTTGTGTATAAGTATGTGTGCACAAGTGCGTGTGTAAAAGTGGGTGTGTAGGTGTAGGTGTGTGAGGTTCGGTCTGAGCATGTGTGTAGGTGTAATTAGGTGTGTAGGTGTGTATGTGGGAGGGGGGGGTCAGGAGAGGTCAGTGTGTTAGGTTCTGTCTGAGCGTGGGTGTGTGTGTGTGTGTGTCTGACAGAGGCCCCCACACCCCACATCCGCCGTACACACAGCCAAGCTGCTCCCTGCCACGCGCAGTCTGCGGCCACCAGAGGTAATTGCTTTTTAATTAAGCCCCCAGCACTAATCCAAATGATATTTAGGAGGCACGCCGACCAACGCACGCACGCAAGACTGGGGGCACGCACGCGCACACACTATTCTCCATCGTCACTCTTGCGTACACACACACTATTTTTTATTGTCTCGCGCGCACACACACACACACACACACACACACACACTAGACAGATGTTCGGAGATTGAGAAATATGCAATTTCATTTAATTTAATTTCTCGTAGGTCTGCTGCTGAAAATGGGGTAGAGGCCAAGAAGCCAGTGAGTCAGATATTAAGTTAGAGCAGAGGTATGAAACCATTATGAGCGTAGCTGATTGGATGTAACAGAGCAGCTGGATGTATACTCACTTCCCAAACATACACACACAGAGAGACACACACGCACATATATACATACATAAGTACCAATTTAGAAAATTCAAGGGAGCAGTCACCTTGGCGGTGGACAGCTTTTTCTGGGGCTTGTTCATAAGGCCATTTGATTGCCTCCGCTCCTTCAATGACAGCCGCAACAGCCGTTGATCTCAGTATGTGTGACACTGTGTAATTGATCCCCCCTGAGCAGTCGCTGAAACCATTCAGACTAACTCCATTAGTCCACGTGCACCCCGTCCCCTGCTCGTTGGCACCCTCCACCTTCATCCTCATTATCATCGTCATCACCTCCTGTTTATTTAACACCGTCTCCATCTCTCCTCCTCTGTCTTCTACCCAACCACGGTTGTACAATCAACGCCCGCCCCTCGTAACAGAAGCCCTGGTTCTGTCACTCTGCCTTTCCTCCCTGTCTACTCTTCTAAAAAAAAACAAGTACTCCAGTCTCTCTCTCTCTCTCTCTCTCTCTCTCTCTCTCTCTCTCTCTCTCTCTCTCTCTCTCTCTCTCTCTCTCTCTCTCTCTCTCTCTCTCTCTCTCTCTCTCTCTCTCTCTCTCTCTCTCTCTCTCTCTCTCTCTCTCTCTCTCTCTCTCTCTCTCTCATCAGAACCCCATGCTCTGTTTCTTTTGCATTCATTTCTTTATCTTTTTACTGTCGCCCCTCAAGAGCTCTTCAAACAATTTTCTTTAAAGCAACAAAGACAAAAATCTGAAAAAGCCCAACACACTCACGAGTATTGAGTCTAATTTTGCCTTTGCTTGCTGTGCATTCTCTTTGATGTGGCTGGTCCGTAAAAAACAAGCCGCACTGGATTTGTGTGACAGCCCTCAACTGGGCGCGAGCTAGACGGAGGGCTGTCAGACACACAAACACCACAACTTTAAGGCGTTCAAGGCAGCGCTAATGTAGAAGCAAAGCAAGAGAGAGAGTGAAAACTAGACATCTGGAGCAACAAGAGAAAGAGTGACAGAGAACTGTTTTGTTTTTTCTTTACACAAATAGACTCAAAGGGACATTTTCCGCAAATGTATCTTTTGGCTCTGACAAACAGCTGCTTTGAGTGTGGATGTAGGAGAGAAAAGAGAGAATCTGGGGCAATTCCTTAGTGGTGAAAGTTTCTCCAGGATATCAAAAAAACAAAAACATGCCAATAATCAGATTCTGATTCTCCCTGATTGATGTGATACACTGTGAATATGAAATGCCTTCCCTTGATCTATCTATGGCACTTCAATGAACTGGATTCGTGTTTTGATTTCTATACAATATGCAATAGCGCTTTCATTCCAGCAGTGGCTTTGTACCACCACACTAAGTGAATGGTAAAGTATCTTGCGGTCGGCCACCCGTCACTTACGGGTGGCATAGCGGTAAGCACCTCACAGCAAGAAGGTCCTGGGTTTGAACCTCAGGGGGGTAGGAGGGTTGGCTGTCTGAGAGGGGTTTGCCTGTTAACCCCAACGACTCTTATTCGTATACACCACAAAAAAAAAAAAATTTTGCAAGTTAACACTCCTGCCCTGCCCATTACCCAGGCAAGAGCACTACGCATGGAGATGCTACTTTTTGGCAGCCCAGGGCTCCTAGCTAGGATTGGTGGAATTCAGAGCGTGGTCCCATGGGATCAATTAGTATATATACAACAACTAAATCTAAATCAAATCTGTAGACCGCTTCAGCTGCATCTTTGCATGCATCTTCGGCTGTTGCGATCGCACCAACATTGTTTTTGTATTAATCAGCATTATAGATTTATAAGGAGTAACGTAATGTATCGAACAGAATGAACACAGACTTAAGGAGGGCCTCTCTGACACACGCACGCACGCACGCACGCGCACGCACACACACAAACAGTCAATTGAATGACTCGCTGGGGTGCCATCGATTAGTCCCAGCCCGAGTGTGGTGACAAGCAGAGCCTTTTCAATTTGCTCGTTCAGAGCTGCCAGACTCGGGTCAGGTGGCAAGCGTAAGCAGAAAACTTTTACAATTATTTTCTTTTGGCTCCTAAGTGAAGTTGACGCCATCATTCGCTTTATGGGCACTTAAAACAGTGGTGCACCCAACTGGCGAGACTCGCTAGACTTCTATCTATCTTGGGAGAAGGACGGAGGGACTACAGCTTGATAAAGAGAAGATGTCCTTTAGACATTGCTTGCATTGATCCAGCGTGGCTATAAAAACCTTGTAAGGATTTTTTCGCCTGCAAACACAAACAAAAACAAGTAGCCCGCCGATATTGCGCAACAATAAACATCTTATTACATTGCCTGGGATTAATAAAGTGCATCATATCTTATATCATTTCTATCACATCATCGCACGCCACTGGAATATCTATCATGTTTATTGCCACACACATGCAGCCACACACACACACACAGACTTTCTCACTCTCTCCACGTAGTGGTAAGGTTAAACCATACATAATTCCTGAAGAATTGCCTGAGGCCCGGTCCCTGGAGAAGCGTCCCACGGGGAACATTTGATCAATGTTTCCGCGGCACACAGCACACACATCACAACAAGCTTGCAGAACCCAGAGCCCTCTGCAGAGACTCATCCTGAAGGACAGACCAACAGCCGAACAGACGGATGTTAGATAGATGGGAGGAGGAGGAGGAGGAGGAGGAGGAGGAGGAGGAGGACGGGACGGGGGCGGGGTTTGGAACAGGCAGAGCGCGAGAAAGACAGTTTGGTCGTGCAGAGAGCAGATGATGTCTGAACAGTGGAAGCGCTGAATGTATGAGTCGGAGCATATGCTTCTCCCCCCGACCCACCCCAAACCCCCTCCCCCCCCTGCGCCATGACATGAGGCAAATGATTCCCCCACTGCCACCGATGAAAGGAGCAGGAAGGCGGGAGTCAAATCACACACTCTTGCACACTTCCGAGCCGGGATGAGGCTTGAGGAGGACCTGGGATGAGGGCAGAGCGAGAGAGCCCCCGTCGTGGTCCTCCACCACAGTCGCACGGCGGTTTCACGCGTCATGTCCAAAACGGGCCATCAACGCCGATGGGCACCGCACTGATCACCGACAAACCACACCACAACAACAGGCCTCATATGCCATTGTAGGGGGGGGGGGGGGGCAAGGGCGGAGGTTGTAAACACGGGAGAGGAAGAGGGGGAGCGAGAGGAGGAAGGGTGAAGAGATTTGGAGGAGGGGGGGGGGGGGGGAGAGGAGGAAGGGTGGGGTTGACTTTACAACACTTGTCTGTGTTGGATGACTTTAGCGCCTTGACATTCATTGTGGGCCACAGAGGTCAGGATGTACAACAGATACATGCCCAGATTTACAATCTGGACAATGAGTCAGCATTAGTCTAGGAACTGTCTGAGTGTTTGTGTGCGCAAGCAGGCAGGGTGCAGAGCCCAGGGCGGCTCCCAAGGGGCTGTGCCCGGGACAGAATAGGTTTCAGCGGCAAAAACACCAGAAAAAATGCAAACGAATGGTCAGTCCAACAGGCAGCCACCGTCTCCCCTGTGTGTGAGAGAACAGACAGAGGGCAAAAGAGACTGCAATGCTTAAGACCTTAAGAGGGAAAAAGGCTAGGTAAACAAATTCCCTCTCTCTCTCTCCCTCTCTCCCTCTCCCTCTCCCTCTCTCTCTCTCTCTCTCTCTCTCAGAGAGGACAGGAGAACTGCGGTTTTGGCGGGAAAGCGGGGGTTGTCTGGGGTCGCTCCTGTTGATTGATGGGGCACACGTTTAAAAGTGTGCAGCATCGAGGTGTATTGATCAACTTGTCGTCACGGTGACCCGGAACGACCAGGGGGAGGGGGGGGGGGGTCAGCACATGACATCATGTATTACATAATGACAACACAGTAGGTCACACAGCAATGGCGTTCTGGTCCTCAAACAGGACCCGAAACATCAGGGCAACAGAGCATGTAAATCTCGAAGTGTGCGTTTGTGTGGGTGTGTGTGCATGCAAGTCTGTGTGCGTTTGAGTGTGCGTGACTGTGTTACAGCCCGAGGGCTAAATTGCAGTGGAGCCAGGGTCATTCTCTCTCGATTTAATCATCAACTCTATAATCTACTCATCTGGCCTGCCCGCTTATCCATCACTACAGCCACCTCTCTTGCCCTCCCTCTCTCCCCATCCCTCCCTCTCCTATTCTGAGAATAACTCTCTCGCCAGTCCCAGCCCAACCTCTCAGTCTCCGGCCCAGCCTTGACTGGATCTGCTGTCCGACCACATCCTGCTGTGGATGCTGAGGGCCGGGGGCTCAGTCAATATAAAGTGAATCTGATGATAAACCACGCAGGCATTAGCACATTTAAGCAGCATCTTAGTGGTTGGCTGAGAGGGGGAGGGAGCGAGGGAGGGCGCTATTAAAAAGGAAAGGGCTTTTACAGTCCTCCACTGGGTGCCAATGATGGACGAGAAGACCAAACAGACTCACAGCAAATGCCTGGGATAAAAGTACGGATATAACTGTAAAACAAACCCGAAAACTCAATGTCATTGATCACCGCTGACCAGGAGCTAGGAGGGCGAGCCAGCGAAGGCGAGAGAGAGAGAGAGAGAGAGAGAGAGAGAGAGAGAGAGAGAGAGAGAGAGAGAGAGAGAGAGAGAGAGAGAGAGAGAGAGAGAGAGAGAGAGAGAGAGAGAGAGAGAGAGAGAGAGAGAGAGAGAGAGAAGGGATGAACGAGCAAATAGAAACAGATAACGGAGGAGAGAGGAAAAATAGGAGATAATGGATGGGCAGAGATGGAGAGTGAACTCGAGACACAGCGAGCAAGCAAGAGAGAGAACCTATGTTACTAATGGACCGGTGCACTCTGCACACGCACAGGGCCATCGCGGTAACACAGATGTAGACCCTCACATTACTGGCTTTATGAAATTGGTTATTTTACGTGGTGTGTGTGTGTGTGTGTGTGTGTGTGTGTGTGTGTGTGTGTGTGTGTGTGTGTGTGTGTGTGTGTGTGTGTGTGTGTGTGTGTGTGTGTGTGTGTGTGTGTGTGTGTGTGTGTGTGTGTGTGTGTGTGTGCGCGAGTGAGTGAGTGAGTGAGTGAGAGAGAGAGAGAGGGAGAGAGAGAGAAGGGTGACAGCAGGGTGAGTGAGGAAGATGAGGAGGAGGAGTGGACGGGAGGATTTCTACAAGCATGTATTAACCTACTATCCGTGCAGCCATTTTTAAATGACGCAACCAATAATCTGTCGGGCTTAGTTTCCTCCTTTCCGTCACAGATTCGTGTAACATCCACTTCTGGAATTCTACAACAGTGTTTCCAAGAGGTAATCGCCCCGGTGGGCCAAAGTACCCCCCCATTACGACACACTGGTCCCCCCCTCAGCAGCATGGGGCCCGTCTGAGCCAAGAGGAACCAGGAGTGGAGGACGTAGCAGCCGGCCCGACGCCTCTGTGAATGGTCGGCCCTCCAATCCTGCCGGATTGGAGGGTGCCACTCTGAATGGGGTACGTGAGCCGCTATTTGCATTGTAAAGGGGGAGGAAGGGGGGAGGAAGGGGGGAGGAAGGGGGGAGGAAGGGGAAACGGACAGGTTTTCTTTTTGTTGACTACCGCTGGGCTTTGTGTTGCTTTCTCTTACATGGCCTCCCGAAGCCCTCTTTCGGTAAACGCCCGGAACACGCTGGATCATTTCATGCTCTTCAATGTGCTGCCCTGTAATTTGTCCCCGGCGCACAGCTCATCATAGCGGCCAGCTGCGACATTAGCATCCGAGTGCCTGTGTGTGTGTGTGTGTGTGTGTGTGTGTGCTCCGACTTCGACTAAGTGACCGTGCCCATCGTGTGTGTGTGTGTGCGCGCGCGTCTGTTTGTGTGTGCAACTGCGTACAAAAGGGTGTGCAGTTCGGACATGACGCTATTAAATGAACCTGTAACCAATTCAGCTGAGCCTGCCTGGGACTGAGTGAAGAGTGAGGGGTGAGCCGAGTGCATGAGGGGGAGGGGGGGGTGCAGACAGGGGGTCCGCACCTGTGGCCCTCAGAGGTACTGACAACAACTGGGCGACGACCCCCAAGGGCCCGAGAGGAGCCGTGGGGACCACGAGGTCTGATTACCGAGCTCCTGCACCTGGAGCTTGAGGAGAGCTGTGAGAGTTTGTGTTTATTTATATATATGTGTATGAGAGTGAGTGAGTGCATGAGTGAGTGAGTGAGTGAGTGAGCGAGACAGTGTGACAGTGTGAGTATATAGCATGTGTAAGAGTGTGCGAGTGACTGAGTAAGCGAGCAATGAGTGAGTGTGTTGGTTTTTATTTATTTGTACGTCGGTTGATCCGACCTACACTCGGGATGATAAAATGCTTCTGCTCACAGACTGCCCTAAAATGCAGTAAAATGTTAACTGTTAGAAGGTCTGCTTTTTACCTGGCAGTCTGTAAAAATAGACTCGATTTGATCCACATGGTCAAATCTAGCTGGCATTGGCTTGCGGCAGGTGTTGTTTTTTTACCATGAACACACATACACTTCTTTCAGGCCGAGATGGAGGACGCGGGGCCGTGGGGTCTGGTTAAGAAACACAGTAGCATCCTCCAGAGACTCTCCAGCAGCATCTCTGTAAACCAGGTCAGACCACGTCGGCACACACACACACACACACACACACACACACACACACACACACACACACACACACACACACACACACACACACACACACACACACACACACACACACCTCCGTCCAGACAAACCATGTACGTCACCACGAGGAGACCAGACACACAGTGGGACCCTAAATACGCCACCTTGAGCAAACAAAACACAAAATGCAAATGATTTAGAGGACCATGGGTTGCGAGTCTGGGAAATCAAGGATGCGATGAAAAGGAAGGAGTCGTTTCAGGGATGTCAAAGATCGAGACAAAGAATCTGAGCAGACACAGACACACACACATGAGCGCACACACACAAAAGAACACACACACACACAGACGAATGACGCACGCTGAGGTAAAGAAAATAAATTCAAAAACAACCCGTGGGAAGGTAAACATAAGCACAGGTGCGGTAGGGGGGGCTGTGAGCGCGTGATGGGAGGCAGAATTCCCCTGGATGGCGCGGCACCTCATTAACCAGTGCCGCACGGAGCTCAGGGAAGCGCTGGCATCCGGCCCCCCATTCCCCCCATTCCCCTCCCCTCATCCCCCCCCCCCCCTCATCCCGGTACCTTCCGGGAAATGAAAAGGGCTTTGAGTGGCAGCAGCCAGCTCAGACTCTGCATTATATATCTAAAAAGGTATGGATCCACATGTATAGGGTATGGAGTAGACAGTGTGGGTAACTCAATATAGTTTAAAAAGTAGATGGCAGAGTTGAGCCTCTCACGACCCACTCGACGTTGGCTCGGGATTGGGGAAAATGACGGGTGATGTTCTCAGCATTCTAAAAACCTGGGAGTCATGGCGACCTGGAGGAACTCGGGTGCTGCGCTGACAGGTCAGCCTGCCCTGCCCTGTCTCAGACGAGGAGCGGGGAGCGGTGACGCCACTACACATGTCCCTCAACGACTCCATCCGTATGAGCTGTTTGAATTGAGGTTGAAATACACACACACGCGCACACACACACACACACACAAAGCATGTGCTAATGAAAGGTGACACAGTTAATTAGCTAGCACCTGTCTCACACACACACACACACACACACACACCAATATTGTCCTTTTAAAAGGAATTGTGTTGTGATTGTGGTGAAATAATCGATATATCCCAATATGAAGCATCAGTGATAGTGATTCAGTCGATGAATCCCAATACGAACCATCAAAGATAGTGATTCAGTCGATGAATCTCAATACGAACCATCAAAGATAGAGATTCAGTCGATGAATCCCAATACGAACCATCAAAGATAGTGATTCAGTCGATGAATCCCAATACGAACCATCAAAGATAGTGATTCAGTCGATGAATCCCAATACGAACCATCAAAGATAGTGATTCAGTCGATGAATCCCAATACGAACCATCAAAGATAGTGATTCAGTCGTTGAATCTCAATACGAACCATCAACGATAGAGATTCAGTCGTTGAATCTCAATACGAACCAGTGATTCAGTCGATGAATCACAATTTGAAACATCAGCGATAGTGATTTGACAGACAAACGATGCCAAACACCATCGGTCTCCAACTAAAGTAACAACCCATCATCAGTGCCAGGACTCTATTGTTAAACGGAGGGCAGGAGGCGAAGCCTGAGCTCATATCCCACATCTCAACCTCAATGAACCGGGAAACTCAATAAAGTCAGGTCAAAGCGCTGTGGGTTTCGTGCCCCTACCTTAGCCCAGAGATCTCACACCAGACCGGTGCCGTTCTCACCGAGAGCAGAGTACTACAACATTTGTGATTTTCTGAAACAAAACGTTGACTTTTCTAAATAACCGCTCTTCGGTTAATTTAAAGCGAACATAAAGAAGGCAGCTCGGGGCGTGAGGCTAGTCGGGGAGCTGCATCATGTTATCGCTAATCGTTGCGAGATGAGGGTGGTGAGGTGTGACCCCTAGGGGGGGGGGTGCACGCCAACCCCGGTCCCCCATGGGGGTGAGTGAATGCAGATGCGATCCAAGGAAAAGAGGGAAAAGCAGAAGAAAGAAGACGGGGGTGCAGGCGGGGGTAATGGAGTGCGGAATGACCGATGCCCCCTGCTGTGTGTCGGAAGGGACCCGCATTCAAATTTACCACCCGCTCCCCCGCCAGGCAGCGGAGGCACGACGCCAGGAAACAGCCTCATCTGGTGAGAGCCTGCCACGCAGAATGTTGAGTTCTACACGACGAGGTTACAGGAGAAGTGTGGGGGAGAAAGGGAAACCGAAAGAGGAAACTGCAATGTTTTGTCAATGGAGTGATTGGGCATTCTTGCAGGATGGCAGAAAAATGATGTGTGTGTGTAGGTGTGTGTAGGTGTGTGTGTATGTATGTATGTGTGTGTGTGTGTAGGTGTGTGTGTGTATATGTATGTGTGTGTATATGTACGCATGTATGTAGGTGTGTGTGTATATGTATGTATGTAGGTGTGTGTGTATATGTATGTAGGTGTGTGTGTGTATATGTATTTAGATATGTGTGTGTATATGTATGTAGGTGTGTGTGTGTATATGTATGTAGGTGTGTGTGTGTATATGTATTTAGGTGTGTGTGTGTATGTATGTATTTAGGTGTGTGTATATGTATGTATGTATGTATGTATGTATGTATGTATGTATGTATGTATGTATGTATGTATGTATGTATGTATGTATGTATGTATGTATGTGTATGTATGTGTGTGTGTGGTTGAGAGAACAGCGCCTCACATGTGACGGCGGTTAGCCCCAGCCCCGCTGAGATAGATGAAGCTGGCATGAAGCACTAGCAGGTTAGACAGGGAGAACAGCCCTGAAGCCTACAAGCCAACACCAGCAGCTCATTATCAATTCACCCCGTCAACAACACCATTCACATCACGTGTATAATCCATTTCAAGCATTGTGGAAAAAATGTTTCTCGCCCCCTTATGGAAAAGTACGCTACTAATAATACATTTTGTGTAGATTGTATTGTGTATCTTTTTTTATTAATTCCAAAGTATAATGCTCAGTATACACTCAGCATTGTAACCAACAACCTTGTATTCGTCATTCTGCATTTCATTGGGAAGCACTGTATTGTACGAATAACTTCTAACTATAAAAAATCCATGAAAGGAGAACTACCACAAAACCTTTTCCTCACCTTGCCACTTTCTCTCAATGGGAAAGAGCAAAAACAGAAGGAGCAAAAACACACTAACAAACACACACACACACACCACATCAAAACAACCACAAACCACAATAGCAATGCACAGAATGTCACCACGGCCATGTCACACAGAAGCATATTGTGAAGACTAGGGCACTGAACACAACATCAGCAGAATGAGACTTCCTTGACTACCAAAATGTTCAAAAGCCTGGAAATCAGAACTAGATTTAAAAAAAGCACGGAGAGGGAAAACAAAGATGATATCTACGGTACAGACAGTTCAATGTGGAATTTGAAACAGCACGATGAGAGTGATAAGGACGTGAATATGCTTTGCAAAGTACACTGCATTCAATCTTAAGTGAAGGTTTCTAGAACACTCAGAAAGTAAACGGCAGAGAGCGAGAAAGGAGGAGAGCAAGTGCGACTCCTCAATACGATCCAAAGCGAGACAAGTCCATTCATCCCAAACCCAAAATAACACAAAAAACGACAAAAACGACCCAAGCTAAAAGGACATCAACTCACACCACACACATTCGCCCCCCACTGGTGCCAATGAACGGAGGACATCCACCAAAACAAACCATGAACCCAGGACCGGAGCAGAAGGATGATAAAAAATAATAGATTCCCCCCCCCCCCCCCCCCCTGTGACTCGTGGGAGCTCCACATCTCCCCACGTACCTTGCAGAGTTTCTGGTAGCGCGGCGAGGAGATGGCCATCCTCTGCAGCCTGTGTAGGAAGACCACCACTTTCTGGAGAGAGGTCCGGACCATGGCCATCATCTTAAGACTGCCACGGCTCTGCAGCAGCCGGCTTCTCCTCCACATGCTAGGACAGCCCTGCCCCGCGCATACTGCTCTCTGCCTGCGCTCCCACTACGGCTCGAACAGCCCCCCCCTCCCTCCTCCCTCCCTCTATCTATCCCACCCACCCGTCCCTCTCTCTCTCTCTCTCTCTGCTTACCTCCCCTCAGCCAGTGGTCCAATTCCCAGCCAAGCTGATGCGATGAGCGCGCACACACACACACAGACTAACACACACACACACACACACACACACGCGCTCTTTCGCATGCGTATGAACGCGTTCTCTCACGCCTTGAAGGGTAAAAGAAAAGGAAAAGCTCAGAGCGGCATGCCCCGCTGCATTACGCACACGGACGGACACACACACACACACACACACACATAAACAAAGACACAGCAAGCACTCACACTACCAGGATCAATTAAATACACACACATACATATGCTAAATCACACACACACACCAGAAGCTGCGTTCAGCACCGGCTCTCATGCGTGCACATGTGGATGCTACCGCGCAATCGGCAGACGCGACGAGATGGGGGACACTCACGTTCTCCTCCACGCAGACATTCACACACCATGGAAGAGGGAAACGGAGAGAGCGAGAGTGAGAGTGAGTGAGAGTGAGAGAGCGAGCCTCGGACGTCCCTAAAAAGGGGCTGAAGGGGACTGAAGAAGATGAATAGAAGATGTCTGAGCGAGAGAGCAGAAGACAGAAAGAGAGAGAGAGTAAAGGATCGGCAGAGCACAGAGGACAGGCGAGTTGAACAGACAGAGTTGGTGACGAAAAGAAATGGTTCTCTCTCTCTCTCTCACACAGAGAGAAGGAGAGAGAGACACGGAGAGAGAGATACAGAGAGCCAGACGGAGACAAGGACAGACAGAGAGGGTCAGACACAGAGAGAGACACAGAGACAGAGAGAGAGAGAGACAGAGACAGAGACAGAGTGTGGGAAGCTTGTGCATTGTTGTGGAAGGTGAATGGCATTCACTGAGGGACCAAGGAGGTCCAAAAAGGATAGAGATAAAGTGAAAGAAATAGACTCTCCCTGGAGGAGAGAAACAATGTGACAATGTACAATGAAGCCCCTTTCACACACAGTGCCAGGTTAATTACTGGGATAGTGATTTTCACTACTCATACATTCAGCTAGGTTCAGGAGGACTCCCGTCTTTCTCCGTTTCACACACAAAGTGCCAGAACCGATAGTATAGACACTCCAGCAGAACCCGGTAACTCTCCATGCCAGCCGCCATAAAACCTGGGGACTGAGAGGAGCTCCCTTACTCCGGAACCTGTCAGGTTTCCAGCCATTATTGAAAAAGGAGCTTGTTTGCAAACCAATGAAGCTGCATTGATATCGGTATCGGCTCAGCAGAGTAGCATTGGCCGCGTTATGATATGGAGTTGCCAATATAAATTAAATCTTCAGCGGAGTCCATGTGTCTTACGTCCAGTTCGGTCATTATTTTCCCTCATTAAATATTCAATAGCTTTTAATCCCATGTGTTTTTGTTCATTATTATTTCTAATGCCTGTTAAGGTCCTTTAACACCAGACGTGTTGCGAATAAAAAAGGCTAAACGGATATTCCAATAAAAATCACGCCGGTAAAAATGAAAGATTGACTATTCAACAACATGGCCTTGGGAAGACGTTCACATCCATGGTTTTAGATGATTCAATTATACTGCATTTTTACTTCCAATCCAAGGGTAAATTTGTATAGCGAACGGCAGTTTACTGATGAGGGGGATTAAATTAAATGCGTATGATGATTCTTTAATACATTCATGTTTTCTCCCCCAATAATAGCCGCTGCAAAACTATTTTCATTAGGCGCAAAGCGAATATGATGCATTTCCGAAAAATATTGTGCCGGCAAAAATGGTAAAATGAACGATTTACTATTCAACTACATGGCCTTGTGGAGACGAGCTTATCTTTGTTTAAAGATGATTCAATTATACTGGACTTTTACTTGCAATCCAAGTGTAAATTTGTGTTGCGAACGGCAGTTTGCGGATATGATGGATTATTTTAAATGGGTGTGCATGTCACGTCCCACAGTGCAAGTAACTGGATAAATGACCGATCCTTATAATAGATATTTCGATAATTATAGGTCTATTAATGTAGTTCACCACTATGGATCCAATAAGAGTATACCGTGTGTTGAAACAGATATAAATAGGCAGTTAAGTCCTTCAACATATACATTGGCCATGGTGACTATAACAAAAGCTCCTGATTGTGATTGGTTGAGCGAATGATTTGATTTATTCACTGGCCTTAATTAAATTAATGTCGCTGTTCTGCTAAACGGAAATCAGGTCGCATGTGTCCGCTCCCATTCAGCATTATGATTTGTATTTATTTCATGCACGAGTACGATGCAAAGCCTATTCACTCTGCATCCCTCAGCTTCTGAGGGATACTTGCAAAAAAAAAAAAAGTGTGCAGTTGTCACTGAAATTGATCAATATCGGGCTCTATTTCTGGTCTCCAAAATGTGAGAACCCAAACGGGCGTTGTTTGGTGCGTCGCTCCTGGCTCCACTCCACCATAGCGTTACATTGGAACCTCTGGATTGGCTGGGCACAGTGGAGCAGAACAGTACCTCCCCACGCAGTTCCCCCTCCTAAGGCTATGCATCACACAGTGTGCACTGGGGGGGGGGGGGGGGGGGGGGCACACGGCACATAGGGCTTAGACTCGGCTTGACGTCAGAGAGAGTCAGCTGCGACGCTGCGAGTGTTAAACTAATGTATTACTAAGAAACCAGCGATCTGCAGACAATTTCTCTGAGCAAATTTGCACGTTACCGTTTTTCGACACAGCTTACCGAAATTAATCTGTATTTACTTGGTCCTCGAGCAGGCGCCCACACGCACATCCACACCCACACACACACACACACACACACTTCGTATTGATGGGCTGATGAGCTGGGTAAAGTGCAGTGTTTAAACAAGGCTTAACTTGATACAGGTCTCCAGTGTGAGTCAATACAGTGACTGGCCCTGTGTTGAGCGAGTACTGTAAAACCACTTTGCTGGGGAGATGTTAGGCTCTGAAGCAGAGGTAAATGCAGGCGTACGGCCGGCTTGGTAGCATCACAACCCCTTCCACGGCGGTTTGGTGTCATCCTAGTGTTAAATCATACAGAGCGTTACATCATAGCTGTACCATCACCCACAGGACACAAAGGCCTAGACATGCTGCTATGCGTTTTTTACTGTGCCATTTACACTGTCTTCAGGCTGTGTGTGTGTGTCTGTATCATGTGTTTCATATGTATGTGTGTTCTTAGTGTGTGAGCGTGCATTCTCTATGTATCTGCATAGGGTGTCAGTTCGATATGTATGCGTGTGTGCAAAGCGTGTGTGGTATATGAATATCTGTGGGTGCATAGTGTGCGTGTGTGCTTAGTGTGTGAGTGCATAGTTTATGTGTGCATCGTGTGCGTGTGCCGCTTATTGGAGATGTGGTATCCGCAGGCCGGGTACTGAGCAGGTCAGTCCACATCAGAGGGGGCCGCTGCTGCAGAGTTAACCACCAGCGCAGCCTGAAGCGTACGACCGGACGCCACGCGCCCGCTGGCAGACACATTAATAATGGATCTACTTTGCAACTCTCGGCCTCCTCCAAAACAATCACATGCCTACTTTGCTTGACCAAAGGGTTGTTTCGGTTTGTCAAGTACTAAAGACAACCAAGCGGACATCTATGGAGGACTTGGCAGACTCCACGACGCATTAGCATGCGGAGTGTCTCCTTTGAGCACTTGTGATTGCAGCATCGCTACAATACAGAGTCGTTTACCAAAAGAATCACTGTTGACAGTTAATCAAGAGTCCATTATGTCAGCTTTACCGAAATTGAGCTGAAATCTCACTTCCCCCATGACGCTTCTGAGAGACACTAGGCATACCGTCATGGTCCCTAAATTATTGGTGAATTCAACCGCCAACGACACGGCTAACAATGATTTTTTTCCCCGTTCTTTCGTTTGCTCCGAGACGGAGGAAGGGTGAGCGCACACACAACACAAGACCTTTCATATTCATGTGAGGACACAAAATGTCCCCGCCCCGCCGGTCCCGCACGTCCACGAGGCGTTGACCGTGCGGATCCGACAAAAGGTCGGGTCGATGCCGCGTCTACGGCCCAAAGACGTACAGAGCGGTGCAGCCCAGTGTGTCATCCACACAAGATGGATAACGGAGATTTGTCTGAGGGATTCAGGGCGGTGGGGAAGGATGAAAGGGGAGGGGGGGGGGGGGGGGGGGGGGGGGGGGCTTTTCAGCGGCAGCGGGGTGTGACGAAGGGATGAACGCGTACCTCGACGTTTTGGATCAAAATGTCCCGTACAAGGAAAGGATAATGTGTGCCAACGGTTCCCTTGGGTGAGTGCTGTGCAAATGACAAGCCAGCTTAAAAAGGACAGACGACGGCGACACACACACGCACACACATACACAGAATTCCAAATCAGTAGGAGGCACAGGGGGAATCAACAGCCTCCTGCCAGCCGTGGATAGGAGAACACGCGTGCACATACACACGCGTGTTGGCGTGCTCTGGCGCACTTGAGCCTCTTTAATTGTGCGCCAACCCGCTAAACTGCTTGTCTTCCAAACGAAGCATGTGCTAATGAAGGGTGACACACAGTTAATTAGCTAGCACCTGTCTCACACACACACACACACGAACCTGAGCCGCGGAGTCGTCTGCCTACCTCGTGCTGTGCTCTGAGCTCCTTCAGGTGGGCGGGGTCCTGGGAGAGCTCCTCCCTCTGCGAGGCGTCGGCCAGGACGTTGACGGTGGTCTCCGCCTCCTGGAGCCACTTGAGGAAGGCCTCCAGCTCCCGGAGGGACCCCTGCAGGCCCTTCAGCTCACAGTCCAGCTGGGCCTGCCGGTCGCTCGCCCTGTCCACGAGAACGCCCAGCGACACCAGAGTCATGTTGGATCCATCATACGTTGAATACACATATCTCTCTCTCTCTCTCTGTGTGTGTGTGAGTCTTTGTGTGTGTGTGTGTGAGTCTTTGTGTCTTTGTGTGTGTGTGTGTGTGTCTTTGTGTGTGTGTGTGTCTTTGTGTGTGTGTGTGTGTGTGTGTGTGTGTGTGTGTGTGTGTGTGTGTGTGTGTGTGTGTGTGTGTGTGTGTGTGTGTGTGTGTGTGTGTGTGTGTGTGTGTGTGTGTCTCGCTCTCTCTATATGTATCTGTGTGTATGTGTGCCTGTATCTGTTTGTGTGTCTTCTTTTGACAGACCTGTTGTTGATGCCGTTCCAGGCGGCGTTGTGTTTGTCCGCAACCTCTTTGATCCGCCTGGTGTCGTCGATGGAATACTCCCGGAGCAGTTGATTGGACAGATCGTTGAAGCTTGCCACGCTGGCCTGGCCTCGACCCAGGTCCTGCAGGAAGGCCTGAGAGAGAGTCAGAGAGAGAGAGAGTCAGATAGAGAGAGTCAGAGAGAGAGAGTCAGAGAGAGAGAGTCAGAGAGAGAGAGAGTCAGAGAGAGAGAGAGAGTCAGAGAGTGAGAGAGTCAGAGAGAGAGAGTCAGAGAGAGTGAGAGAGAGAGTCAGAGAGAGAGAGAGTCAGAGTGAGAGAGTCAGAGAGAGAGAGAGAGAGAGAGAGTCAGAGAGAGAGAGTCAGAGAGAGAGAGAGAGTCAGAGAGAGAGAGAGAGTCAGAGAGAGAGAGTCAGAGAGAGAGAGTCAGAGAGAGAGAGTCAGAGAGAGTGAGAGTGAGAGTGAGAGAGAGAGAGAAGCCATAGAGTGATCACAGTGTGTTTCCCATTATACGACTTGTTGTTTAATTCCTATTCTTTTGCCTTTTGTTACGCGTGTCATCTGCTTTCTGAGCGGCCAATTAGGCACTGAGGATATTGATGTTCTTGTAATGAGACACCCAACTGACATTCAATTAAATTCAGTCTCTTCTGCGTGCCAGACACATTTTTACCCTTTCTTTATTGCGCCAGTAGTCTGGGCTGACTTTTATATATATATTTAACCTTTATATTTTCCCGCACGTCTCTTGAAAACATAATTTAACTTTGTCAGCTAAGCTGACGAATTCTTAAAAAGTTCATCTCTGAGGATTTAAGATGTTCTCAAATGAAGATGGGAGGCCATATATCTTCCAACAGATGACAATTCCAACTATCCAGGAGTGGTAGGGGCGGGAATCTCAACGCGGAGCAGATCAAGCATTCTCATAAACACAGCTGCCCTCTAGTGTTCAGAGGCTGTCATTGCGACACGGCGCCAACGGTGATGAAGCAGAATTGGCAGTTCGCTGAGTACGGCTTCACAATTTAACATGATGAACGACCAGCAGGAAACTCATGTGGGTTTATTAGCAGCCGCTAGGATGAATTGTGGATGCGTGTAATTCGATCTTCCCCAAAGGAGAAGGCTGATGCAATTCTATTATTTTTTTCCTTATTGCCCACATCCCAAAAATCCAATCAAACCGAATTCATTCCATAGACACTAATATGGCTTGATGTCGCTTCACACATTTTCTTTCAGGAAAAAAAATATGATTTGATTGATTAAGCATTGTTGACCATCATTTGAACATCTGTTTCATCCTAACTAATGCAATCGCTCTCTTTAATAAGAATAAACAACCTAACCATTCACATGTAAGAAAACATGCGTTTTTAACTTTATAATAACCATACTAGGAAATAGTGCGTAGGGTTTTTAATTTTTATTGATACAGTTTCTCTTTTTTATGAGATACCACCAATGAGGAGGTGCATTCATTCATCTACGGTACATTTGGACGGGTCACTGTACCTTATTATCGGTCAGTTGTTTCGTCAGTGACTCCCTGGAGTGCTGCAGCAGGCTATGGTAGCGGCCCTCGTTGTGACCAATCACAGACGCCACCTCCAGTCTCTGCTCCTCCCACTGGTCGCTGTGGCCAATCATGTTGTCCAGCTGCCGAAGCCTGGCCTCCACACCGTGCTGTGTGCCGTCCCACTGGCTACGCACCTTCTCCACTATGTGGGGGTGGGGTGGGGGGGAGGGAGGGAGGGAGGGAGGGAGAGGGAGAGGGAGAGAGAGAGAGAGAGAGAGAGAGAGAGAGAGAGAGAGAGAGAGAGAGAGAGAGAGAGAGAGAGAGAGAGAGACCTGGTCATGCATAATGAATACAAAGTGAAAACACAGACGGTTGAGAATTGCTTTGAGGGTTGAATCAGTTGGAAATCCAGTCCAATTACATGGCAACTATTCAGAAATCAAATAAAAAATAGAGGTGACGGAGGAAATGACGGCCGAACTATACTGTACGGCCAATCTTAAACCACCCCGCGCTAGAGGACCCATGCTGGCAGGATGGCGTCAATACAGGCGCTCGTACGTTTCTCAGTGATGGACGTGCGCACGTCCAGATTGGAGGTCTTGTTCTTGATGTTCTGTGCCAGGGTGAAGATGTCCTCCAGCTGTGGATGGCGCTGCTCCAAGTCGCTCTTGGTCACCTGCAGGGTGGACGCACACGCACACTCAAAAAGATGTCCACGACATTTAACACAAGCACTTCTTTGATGGTTCAAGTTTTCCACGATAAAAACTGGTCAAGAAACGCTCGCACGCACGCAATAAAGGCACACGTTCTGAACTCCTACACTTCTTTGCGTCCTCACTCAGGGTTCACATTTCATTGACAAAACCTCCTGACCCCCTGAAGCCCCCCCCCCCTCCCCCTCAACCCCCAGCACCCCCCACAGCCTCCCCCCCCCCCCCCCCCCATAGCCCCCCGGCCCCCACCTGCAGGCGGCGGATGGTGGCCCGGATCTCCTCTGTGTCGCCCACGGTCACGATGTTGGACTTGAGCATCTGGCTGATGAGCAGCAGCCAGTCGGCCAGCTCCGTGGCCGTCACGTTCAGGTCGGTGGGCGCCACCGTGTCCACGCCGTGGGGCGGGGCCTGGTGGCGGGGGCCCTCGCCCGCCAGGACGGGGCGGGACGCCGACGGGACAGAGGACACTGGGGGGTTGAAACACACATAAATCTGTTGTTATATTATAAAAACATAATATATTATAAAAACATTGTGATTGTACAATGTTTGACGGATGTGGGCTCTGTGGGCTCTTTTTTCCACTGAAGATATTGAATGTTTGTCATTCAGGCAACATAAAAAGTTATTTCCCAAGTTTGGTGAAATTGCCCTAGAAATGGTCCAAAATGGCCCTGAATCACATTAAATGGGGGGGGGGGCTTGCTAGACACAAGTTAATTTCCTATGGGTCTACAGGGGTAAGATAAGAAAGGCCAAGGAAGCCAGCCATGCAGGGCTGCTATCCACCGGATGTCTGAGTGCGACAGGCCTTTGTGTGAGCTGCTGTTAAAGGAACCAGCAGGGGCTTGGATCAGATCTACTCGTGGGCGCGTCTGTCTGCCCAGATGGATGACGGATAGATCAGCCTACCATTGGTACGGTCAGCTGGGTCGGCTGGCAGGTTGATCTATCGTATGGGTAGGACAGCAATGTACCTCATCGAAGTAAAACATTGACTATTTACTCTCTAAAGTTTAGAAGGGACATACTGGGACGTAGTCAGGTAAGGCTAGACTTAAATAGGGCCCTTTAAGCTACACTCTAGCTTTCTGCCGGCCATCAAACAGGAAGTGGGGGAGGAAGTAGGGCGTACCGAGCTGCTGGTGCTGGACCATGCTGTGATGCTGCATCCACGCTGAGCTGGGAGGCGGAGCCTGGAGGGACTCCCGCAGCCGCACGTCCAGAGCCTTCCAATCAGAAGCCAGCTGCTCCACCTTGACCTGTGCATTCCAGGGAGACATTGGAAACACACGGGTTCAACTCGATCCCTCTGTGGAACCAACGAGTGGCAGTACGCCCTGTAAGTGGTAGAGCGTACTGCCACGAGATGGCCGACCGCCATGTGGCAAGAAGCCACATGAAACAATAGCTCAGGCATTGTATTTCTGCACACTACAGGTGTGCAAAGCCTTTCTCTGATTCATGGGTGGAAGTGTTTTACTGGAGAGAACGCCACGAGCTGGAGTCTAATGAGAGCCCGTACAGCGACGCGCTTAAAGTGAATCTTTAATTAAGGTACATCTGCCAGAGGAAAAGAAAAGCAATTACCCTAATGAATTGCTTGACTCATGCGCTACAAATTTGCATTACATATCGACAAGTTTTGTTCCTATGGCAACGGGGACCTTTTCTTGAGGCAGGAGCTGCTGTCGCCGCTGCAGCTCTATGGAGCGAGCCAACAGGTCTTCCAGGTCTCTCTTCCGCTCCTTCATAGAGGTCTCTAGCTCCTGACACAGCGAACACACACACACACACACACACACAAAGAAGGTTGGTGCATGCCCATGTTGTGTCTCTAATGTGTGAATGCGTGCGTGTGTGTGTGTGTGTGTTTTCAATAACACAGCAGGCACAAGGCTTGCATTCAAGGTGCTGCGTAATCTATTTAAAATAATGTTTAAAGTCTGCAACATTCCAAGAGTTGGGAGTTCTTGGTGTGTGTGTGTGTGTGTGTGTGAGAGCAAGCCCCTGCTGGCTGCTTCCAGTCAACCGACAAGGAGGAGGGAGGGAGGGGTGGGGGGGGGGGGCGGGTTACCTGCGCCTGGACGGGGCTGACGCCTCGGGCCGCGATGGTCTGGTGCGTGACCTGGACCCAGTCCGTCAGGCGGTTCATGCGGTCCTGGAAGACCGCGTGGCCTTGCATGTTAGTCTCCGCCTCCCCGGCCTTGTCCATCAAATCACGGGTCACCTGAGAGGAGACGGTCGACGGAACAAAATACAATCATCCTTTCAACACCACCACAGACCAATCCATATAGCGTCGGCCCAGAGCTCCACACAGGGCTCACGAGCTGCACAGGCACCCCTGCCACCCACCTTGCTCCAGCTGAGGTTGATGGCCCTCAGCTTGGCGACGTGCATGTCCCTCTCCTGGGGGCCCATGATGGGATTGGCCAGGATGGGAGGACCATGCTTGTTGAGCCAGGCCAGGCTCTCGTTCTGCGCGTCCATCTCCTCAGCCAGGGCCTGAAGCGGGGGGGGGGGGGGGGGGAAGCACCGAGACACTGAAAGGAAGATTCGGGCTTCAAAGCTGAGGACTTGTTACGAGAAGGAGTCACCAGAGAAACTAGGGAGGATGTGGAGAAATGGTAACAACAACAGAGATCTAAGCAGATGGAATAGTGTGAAGAGAGGTTCAAATGTATTATAAATGCCAAAAGAGAAAAATATATGCTTGTCTTTTTATCGTTCATTCGTCCTCATTAATGTTTTTGACTTTGTTTTCAAATTCTTGTGTGTTTAGTCAACACACCTGATCGGATCTGATCTGCATTCAGAGAGCAGGAGGGCTTTTGATCCCAAAAATCATGAAATATAAATCTGAAATAAATAATAGAAATCCCGCTTTCTTTCAGTTCCAACATTACAGGTTGGAAAAGCCTGACACTGAGGGCCGACCACAAAGAGAATAAGAACAATAAAAGCACTGTACGAGACCACGATGACAGCAGTATCACAAGGCTCCTCTGAGACACAAGGCTACTGAAGCCCAAAATACACCGCCGTTGGACGGTGTGTGTCAAAACAGCCGCCCCTATTCTTTTCAATATTCAACCCCCACACTGGTGACTGTTAGGCGCGTGCCAGTGCACGCCACTGTCCTATTGCACCGCGTTGCCGCCCCTGAAAAAGCGCTTCTTTTAAAGCTGAAAGCTGAAAGTTGACAAGTTTGCAGGTCTTCCTGTTGATGCTGCAGCGCGACACTTCCTATTGGTGCTAGGGGCTGCACTTGACGCGAGTCATATTGCAAGTTTGACACTTGAGAGACACAAGGCTACTGAGAGACAAGGCTACAGAGACACAAGGCTACAGAGAGCTCCCCAGCCCGGAGAGACGTTGATGTGGGCTGGTGGAGAGACGTTGATGTGGGCTGGTGGAGAGACATCGATGTGGGGTGGTGGAGAGACATCGATGTGGGGTGGTGGGAGGCCGTGCAGATGGAGGAGGGGTACCTTGAGTTCTTGGAGGTTTCTGTCCGTGGCGGCCCCATCAGGAAGTGAGGCGGCCGCATGCTCAGCCTCCTGCAGCCAATGGGAGAGCTCCCCGCTCCTCCTCACCAGCTCTGCCAGAGCGCCTGAGTCACCTTCAGCCAACCTGCAAACACACACACACAGGATCACTACGTCACCTCTCTCATTCCACAACATTTATATTGACATTGCAGTTGTATCTGGAGCTTAAATCAGTCAACAAGGCAGAGCGGAACTTTATAAACCTATAATACATAAACACCCAGTTAACTCAGGAAGCCAAGACACATCCCTCCAATGAGGGATAGAGTTCCTTAGCGCTGTGATAATGACCATTATACACACATTCGTCTGTGTCTGTGTGATTTGTGTGTGTGTGTGTGTGTGTGTGTGTGTGTGTGTGTGTGTGTGTGTGTGTGTGTGTGTGTGTGTGTGTGTGTGTGTGTGTGTGTGTGTGTGTGTGTGTGAGTGAGACAGAGAGAGTGTGTGTGTGTGCACATATGCCTACCTCCTCCTCCGCTCCAGCACCTGGCGGCTGACGGCCCTCCAGCGCTGGCCAAGGACCTCCAGCTTGTCCTGCAGCAGGGGCCCGTCGGGGCCCGACAGCTGCCCGATGATGTGCTCCCCCGTGCGGGACAGCACGGCCAGGTCGGGCTGGTGGCTGGCGAGGCCTTCCTCCAGCTCCTGCAAGACAGATGGAGGGAGGGAGGGACACACACACACACACACACACACACACACACACACACACACACACACACACACACACACACACACACACACACACACACACACGAAAGTTAAGAGGGTGTGGAAATCAAACGATCAAATAGATGTGCGTCAGCTCATTTGCCCAGGGCCGGGTCCCTGGGCACTGCTCTCTCCTTCCATCAAAAGTCCCCCCTCTGACCAGCCGCCCTGAGTTGTGGCCAATCAGCATGCCAGCCGCCAAATCTTCCTCCCGCCAAGCCGCAGTCATAAAGAACTGAGGAGGGAGCGTCACGCTACCCCCGGGGTGGGTCAAATAATTGGTCCATCAATTTCCGAACGCTTGATCTTAATCATGACCTCTCTCTCTCTTTCTCCCTCTCCCTCTCTAACGAGACACTGGTAGCTCGTAGATAGAGTCAGGAACTCAAGAGTATCCCCAGCCTGGAGGCCATCCTGATCACGTGACCTCACACTCTGTCTGGCTACAAGGCCCAGCGGATCGCATCCATTTCAAATCGGTGGGAGTCCTTGCCTTGACCGACAAACTCCGTCACCCAATCAGCGGAACAATACATGTGATGCCTTCACGGTGGGCTGTCCAGATCAGAGAAAACATATTTTTCTTCCGAGAAACTCTGCGAGTTCATACTTTTGTTCTTGTTTAAAAGTAGTCATCAAGTCTATTTCTGCAATAACTGCACATACGGCCTTGTGTACTGCAATAATGCTGACGTTACCACTTGTTGCTTGGGGAGACACCATGACTGCATTACCAGCAGCGGCCTGTATTTTACACACTCAAATATGACGTGGCCCTTGATTGACCAAGTTTACGTCATCGACTACGACGCAATCCCTGTTCGGCCCTGATTACATTGTCCTCTCTGGAGGTGGATGTGGGTGGAGGTCCGGCCCGTAGCCAAACAAAGGCGGTCTTTCCCACCGTCATCGATTATTTCAGGGCTTCATTAACAATCAAGTTGACTTGAGACTTGGTAATTTAATAACACGAGAGGAGAAGTAAATAAGTTGCTTTTACCCCCCCACCGCCCCCGCCTGCATTGCTTAGTTTCTACCTCTACTTCCACGCTGCGCTCTATAAATCAACCGGCTGCATATGCATGCTGTTTGGTTATTAGGTGAAATATCGGGCCATTGTCTTACTCTCCTTGGGAGGAAAATCCAATTATCCCACATCTCTCGCCAGCGGCTGGCTTTAATCACGGGGAGTTGACGCATTACCATGGCACATTTATTGTGCGGGGGAAAACGTTATTTGGATCACGAATGAATGAATAAATAAGGACGTGTCCTTCCTTGATTGAACTTGAAAGGCATTGCTGGCCTTGCATCTGTAGTAAAACATAGTATGTCCACATACATCATCCACTACTTTAACCTCAATGGAGACATTTAACGTTTGATTACAGACCATTTTCACCTAGAATCCCAGAAATCTAAAATAACATCACGTCGGTGTACATCTAGTTCAAACACACACAGGTCTGCATGTATTTACTCATGCATCACACACACACACACACACACACACACACACACACACACCTGCTGGTGTAGCGCGGCCGTGTCCAGGTCCAGCTGTCCGTCGGGCCCCGTGCCCTCGGCCATCAGGCCCTCGGTGTCCCGGAGCCACTGGCCGAGGTCGTTCAGGTCACAGTGGAACTGGCGCCACTCCTCCACGGCCCGGTCGAAGCCTCTGCAGCCCACAAGGTGGCGCCACCACAGTCATTACACAACGCTCATCACAGAATGCTCGTTACAGAACAAGCGGCCCAATTGACCTGATTCATCCAGTTTAGCGTCTAGAGAGGCTGGAGGGAGGCCGCAAACGTTCTGCTTTGATTATGGAAATAAGAAACACGTGACATTATGCCATTTGTCGTTTTAGCATGTATGTTCAGTGGAATGTCCGTGTAGCTTATAGCGGCGAACCGAGGAAAAATAACATACTGCACGTTTGAAGTCAATAGAAGTAAATATAATAAAATGCAATTTCGCACCTGCCTATGAACCAGCTGTAGCTATAATTGATGCCATCTGCAGTCTGTTACTCTCTTTTGACATTAAAAGGGTTTTTCCTCACACAAAATAACAGTAGTAGAAAAACTAAAGCGTGGTTTCACGTGTTGTTTTGGAGATTTTTCTTGCAGTTGGCTATGAACACTTTAATACATCCACAGAATTAAAACCGTAGACACATCCCTGTTCACAAGGCTTGCTACCATGTATCCGGCTTTATCGATGAACAGAGACTTGATGTACGGAGGGCAGACGTAATGAACACATCCAGGGGTTGGGGTAATCGTGACCTTCTCTGAGGTCTAATACATAACTACAAAGTAGTGCTACCCTGCATCTTTGCGGATGCTGAAAGCAGAATTGATTGTTTTTACTCTTCACAAAAATGACAGTGATTTTACTTCTGCTCTTTTTTACTCTCCCATTTTCTCACTTTGAGCAAACACATAAAAAGCAGACTGGCATCAAAGCCGTGGCATCCAATTTCCTGTTGACTCAAATCAGACAAACACAATTTATCCAATCATCTTCACAATCCATTTCTTTTTAATGCGAGCGCCTGACTTATTTTGGAACGTCTATTATCGTTTCAATCACGAGGAACCCCGAAGGAGATGCAGAAGAGGCTAGAACGGCAACACACTCGTTGAATATCAGATCCCTACACTATTGTTGCCAAGCAGCTACAGACATCTCTATTTCAGATGCGACTATCATCATCATGGGCAAGTTCGACACTTTGTGCATGGAAACACTTTGTGTATGGAAAATAAACGCCCAAGGAATGCTGTTCCTTAACAACAAGGTCAACCAAGAGCTTTTGAATGTGGGAGAGAGAGCGGAAAAAGGAAATAATGGGGAATTGAGCACAAGTCTGAGCTTGCGTTTGTTTCCGCATGTGTGCCCAAGGAACTGTTTTGATAGTAATCAAGGTCGATAAGGGGGCGCGTGCGTGCGTAGGCGTATATGTGTGTGCTTAAGGGGCTTTTTGTGAGTGTGGGAGATCGACAGTATCTGAGGTCAGATCGTCTTTCTGTCCATCTTATCAGTGGAAGATTCCTGACGGACTGGCAGCTGGCATTTAGTCCGCTAGGCTTAGGTAAAGACACCCGCGTGCTTTCAGCCGCACAAACACACACACACATGCTACGCACACACAGCATACAATTTGTATGCGTTTCCCATGTTATGTTCGTCACTCATCCATTCTGACAAGGCATCATGGGCGTGTGTGTGTGTTTCAGGCTGGGTAAATTTTTTTTTATTATTTACTTATTTATTGATCCGATTTGAACCCGAATCCCTGTGATGCTATCTAAATTTTCTAATTAAGGGGGCTTTTTGCTACTTGATGGACTGGACAGTGAAGAAAAATGGGGAGGCAGGTTGTAGAAGAGAGGGAATGACATGCACCAGAGCAGCGAGAAGAATCTAACCTACTGCCTTTAATATATGCCCTTTCCTGTGAATGCTCCAAGGTCTCCTAAGGGCAGCCTCCGAGCAAAAATGTACACAGAAAATTTAGCCTTTTGGCTAAATTCTTAATGCAAACATGAAAATGTTTAATAATGCACCACTTTAGAGGGTTCCTTGTACAAAGAACAGCATTAGTTATTGAAGAATCTCTTTCATATCCCGGCAATATTGATATTGCAACTGAAATAGCCCTAACCAAATCAATATTGAATAAAAAATTCTAATCTCTGTGCGTCTGTGCGTCTGTCTGTCTGTCTGTCTGTCTGTCTGTCTGTCTGTGTCTGTGTCTCTGTGTCTGAGTCTCTGTGTGTGTGTCTCTGTGTGTGTGTCTCTGTGTGTGTGTGTGTGTCGCTGTGTATGTGTGTGTGTGTGTGTCTCTGTGTATGCGTGTGTGTGTGTGTCTCTGTGTATGCGTGTGTGTGTGTGTACCCACCCCTTGCGGTGGTTGTAGACGCGGTTGAGGCGGTCCCACTCGGCATTGAGCTGGGTGAGGGCGTCTCCAATCTGTGCCACCTCACCGGGGCTGGCGTCCTCGATGGCATCTGGCTGGCGCTCGTGGAGGGTGGCCACGCGCTCTCCCAGCTGATCCAGACCGTCCTTTATGTTCTATGGGGCGAGAGAGAGAGAGAGAGAGGGATAGTCAGAGAAGAGAGAGTCATAGAGAGAGAGAGAGTCATAGAGAGAGAGAGAGTCATAGAGAGAGAGAGAGAGTCATAGAGAGAGAGAGAGAGTCATAGAGAGAGAGAGAGAGTCATAGAGAGAGAGAGAGTCATAGAGAGAGAGAGAGTCATAGAGAGAGAGAGAGAGAGAGAGAGAGAGAGAGAGAGAGAGAGAGAGAGAGAGAGAGAGAGAGAGAGAGAGAGAGAGAGAGAGAGAGAGAGAGAGAGAGAGAGAGAGAGAGAGAGAGAGAGAGAGAGAACGACAGAGAGAGAACGACAGAGAGAGAGCGAGTCAGAGAAAAATAAGGAAAAAATATACAAAGAAAGATTATGAAAGAAATAAGTAACCAAGAGAAATGATGTTCAATTTGAGAGGATAAACAGAAATTAAAGTGTAGTGTATAATCGTAGTGTATAATAAGTGTAGTGCATAATAATTAGCAAATCGCTTATGATTAAATAAGCGATTTGCTGATGTACAAAGTATGCAGGCTCCCCCACCCTCAGCGTGTCCTCCTGGGTGGAGAAGTCCTCGTAGTTGCTCCCGCTGAGCTCCTGAGAGTTGAGCAGCAGCTCGCTGTCGGCCATGGCCAGCAGCACCTTGTTGATGTCCAGCAGGTAGTCTGAGGCTGAGGGGCCAGCGGGAGCCGCACGCTCCACTGGCGACATCTGGTGGCCGCGCAGGGGTAGGACAACAGAGTCACAGGGAAGAGAGCAATCACATTATAAAGAGGTGATTGAGGGGCAGATAAAAAATTCTATTGCCATTGGTCTCTTCTAATTGTAAATACATGATTTGATTATGAATGTACATCTGGTCCTTTTTTTGGGTATAACACGCGTACCTCAGAAGACATGTCGCTGCTGTGTTCCGTGTAGCTGTATGTGGAAGACGACTCCACTGAGGTGTCCACCTGTCTGACCTGCAGCACTCTCCGCTCCTGGAAAACACCCGCGAACACACGCACACACACACACAATTCATCCACAAATGAGTACAAGGTACAACTGACCATCACAAATCACATCTTTCTACTGTAAATGACAAAAACTCCAAATAAATACAGAAATAAACACATAACAACCGATACCTTTACCCTGCATAAGTGTTAAAGGCCTCTGTTTGTGAGAGGCAAAAGGACAATGTGTGTGCGTGCGTGCGTGCGTGCGTGCGTGCGTGCGTCTCACCCTCTGAGCAGAGTACTGGCTCTGCAGTCGGAGAAGCAGCACCCTCAGCTCCTCGCGCTGGGTGTCGTCCGACGCGTGCTCCAGCACCTCCTCACCGCGACGGAGCAGCTCCTCCACCCCAGCCTTCTCCTCGTCCAGCTGATGGGGGGTGATGGGGAGTTCAGAGGTCAAAGAGAGAGACGCAACGCAACAGCTTCTGATCCATGGTGGTTGATGTTGTTGTTGTTGTTGCTGAAGACGACGACGACGACGACGACGACGACGACGACGACGACGACGACGACGAAAAGCCAACCAAGTGCGAGTCGCCAAAGGTTTGGCAACTGTTCCATGCACGCTTGACTGAATCAAATGTAACTTGCCAACATCACGAACAACAAGGCTTGCTGCGAGTTGAGCAAGGATACAAGAAAGCCAAGCTAGCTTCCTGGCCGTCACACTGACCTTGTGTTGGATTGGTCGGCCTTTTCATTCCAACACACACATCCAGTGTTCTTGAGTGCGAGTGTGAGTGTGTGGCAAACAAAAAACACTGATTAATCTGTGCGCTCGCAAACACTTCCTAGGCCTTGGGATGGCCAGTCAAAGCTATGCTTATCGTTTATACAGCCACTACAGCTGCTGGTGCTTCACACACACTCATAAAACGGCGTAGATAAAGAACAAAGAGGACACTATAAGGAGTGTGTCAAACAATATTTCCTCAACTCATTGTGACATTATATTGTAGTTGGCAAACGCCTATGAGAGAAGACTTCAGCAAACATGAAAACACTCAACTATTTCCCCTGATCAGCACAACTCAAAGCCTTGCATAACAGCCGCTCTGTTTCAGATAAAGTATACTACTTAAAAGCCCATCTGTAGAAGTAAGTAAAAGTATAAAATATAGTCGTTTTTTTAAACACAATTTTATATTCATATCTACTCAGGAGTGATGTTAAAGAGCAATTGAACCAAAAAGCGTGCTTTAAACGTGGAACTATGTCTTATATGATCGTGAAAATAGTAATCCATGCTATTATGTCATTGTATGTCATTATTTGACAATATTCTAGAGAAAACAGGTGTTCATTCCTATGTTTTTGCCATTCTCCCAAAACACTAGGTGAAGGTTCCACTCTGAATCCAAGGCAGGTAACGGTCTTTGGGTGATGCTGAGGTGCCTGAAAGTACAAATCCAGTCCAGTTGAAGCGACGACGGCGAGGTGTGTGTAGGAGTGCGATGTGTGATCGATGCGTGGAGCTCTGCCTCGGCAGCTGTGGACCCGAGAGAGAGGGATCTACTCGGACACCTATGGTATATCGCCCCGACGTGTGTGAATGCGGCGCGTGGCGCTCTGTCTGACCAGCGGCTTGTTCATATTTTCCGCATCCGACCGGGTTAAGCTCCTCCAAACATCGCCACCTGCGACCGGCGCGTTTCATAAGAGACACTCGCTCACTATGACGCTCATACACAACGACGGTACTGAAAAGGTATCATACAGTTGCCATGGGTCGTAACACCACCCCCCCCCCCCCCCCCCCCCCCCTCCCCTCCCAAACTCATAGTCATAGCGGAATCCTAACGCTATGACTATGAGTTTGGGAGGTTCAATGACCCTTTAAGGAGAGAGGTTCCAGGGCCATAGTGGATGTTGAACACAGTGAATGGGCTGAACCTTGTCATCATCCAGGGACTGTGCGGGCTCCTGGTGCCGCTGCAGGGCCAGCAGGCTATCCTGGAGCTGGGCCTGGAGGTGCAGCACCTCGCTGGGGCCCTCTGACCGCCCGGGGCCCCCGGAGGGGACCTGGGACTGACTGGCGCTCTGGACCTCCATCCTGCTCTGCTGGCTCTGGATGAAATTCTGTTGCTGCTGATAACAACAACAACAACAAAAACAGCGAACGATTAATTACGCTTGGTTTGTGTGAGCAGAATGGATTGTATTAAAAAGGATTGGGCTGCCGGCATTGCATTGCAATTGAGTTGTGAGTGACTAAAGAGTACATTTATTTAAGATGGCGAATGTGGTGGTATGAATAGATGAGGTTTGGGTATTTAAAACGGTTGCACTTTTGGTTTAGCCGTTACCTGCTGAGATGATTGCAGCATCATCATCTCAACACCGCTGCTCTCCAGACTGCTCATCATCTGTTAGACACACGCACACGCACGCGCACACGCACACACACACACAGCGACACATACTCATACATGAATTACATGGAGGGGAAGATAGTCGGGTTTTGCAAGTGAACTTGGTGTTCACTTGCAAATGATTGGTTTTGATTTGGTCTACCGAGCGCACATTCAATTATAATCTGTCTGGAGGTAGTAAACTATGTGTTTCCTTATCGCTTACTTGCAGGCATTATTGAGCTATAAGCCAAACGTGTATATTGCCTTGAAAAATGTGTTTTGAATAAAAAAAATAATTACTTCTAGTATATAGAGTATATGAAACGAAACGTTCCTCAAGAGTAAAACGCAACAATCTACAATGTTCATCCATCCAGGCAATGTCCCTCGAGTGATCATTTAATGGTTTATTCTTGTAGCTCCAACCCGAGCCACTAGAGGGTGCTAATGGGGAGACACAGCGTGGGTTTGACCCACACTGATGCGTGCCTGCGTGCGTACCTGGGCCGTCTGGATGTGCTGGGACACCTTGTCGAAGTTGCGGTTGAGCTCGGCCAGCTTGGGCTCCACCACGTCGTGGCAGGCCGGCCCCCTGCTGCTCATCAAGATCACCGCCTGCTCCCGGACGCTGTCCACGCGCAGACGCAGCTCCGCCAGCTCCTCCAGCATGCGCTGAGCACACACACACACACACACACACACACACACACACACACACACACACACACACACACACACAGGAAGAGTGTGTGTTAGGACTTTGTAGCATCCACAACATGATGTGACTCATGATGTCGGCTATGGCTTACTGTCTCGTTTTAATGCAAAATTTGATGTGTCGTGAGATTTCCTTTTTGTTTTGTGCGAAAGCAACAACTAAACTTTCTTGACTGTGTAACAATCTTGGACATTTTGACATTTCACTCCACCCATGAAGGCCTTATTATTCCAATCAAAGCATATAGTAACTATGACCGTGAAGTATGGCCTGCTGGCTCCGAGGGCCGCTACCTTGATCACTCTCTCTCTGTCTGCGGAGGGCAGTCTCTCGGCCTCGTCCAGGTGGATCTGCGTCTGGTACAGCCAGGTGCTGATGTGGGCCAGGTTCTCGTCAAAGATCTCCACCTCATTCTGGTGGCTCTGATGCGGGTGAAAAGGGAAAACAGTGACACGGGCGCAACGTCAAGCAACACTGTGAAGGTCAGGTCTTCTGCGGTATTAAAGCATTTTCTTTATAAAAGCATAGAAAAGTATACTATTCATAAATATAAACGTCTCAAATAAATGTAAAAATGAGGGCCGTCCATATAGTCAGGGCCATTTATTCTCTGTACTTTTCATTACACATAAGTGGTAAAAAGGAAATGGAGAATTGTGTGCCATCCCCATAGTCAGGGACATTTATTCTCCCTTTACTTTTCTTTAGACATAAACTTTTGGAATAAATGGAGAAATGAGGTCCGTCCATATTGTCGGGACCATTTATTCTCTTTACTTTGCATTATACATAAAGACTATAAATAAATGAAGATATGAGGTCCGTCCATATAGCCTAGCCTCTTCATACCCTCTTTACTTTCGTTATCTATAAACATGATGCTTAAAGGTGGAGCTCCCTCACCAGCACGGCGCTGAGCCAGTCCTCGGTCCAGGTGCGCACGCGGCCCCAGCCCTCGTTGAGGCCGCTCAGCTCCTGGTCCAGGCGGGCCCCGCCGCCCTCCACCAGGGTCTGCAGCCCCCCCGCCGCCTCCGCCAGGGCGCCCAGCTCCGCCTTGCGCCGCTCCGTCTCCTTCAGCAGGCCCTGGGGGGCAGAGGGGGGGCGGGGACGTCAACCGATACATAGAGACACACACATAGAGACACACACACACAGGCAAACAAACAGAAGGACACACACACACACACACACACACACAGGCAAACAAACAGAAGGACACACACACACGCACACACACACACACACACACACACACACACACACACACACACACACACACACACACACACACACACACACACACACACACACACACACACAGGCAAACAAACAGAAGGATACACACACACACACAAAAACAAACAGAAGGACACACACAAACATTCCCATTCACACACACACACACACACACACACACACACACACACACACAGGCAAACAAACAGAAGGATACACACACACACACACACCAAAAAACAAACAGAAGGACACACACAAACATTCCCATTCACACACACTTGTTGAGGCAGATAATCAAACAACCAACGCAAACAAAATGTACACATCCGACGTTGATAAATGAATTATATGAGGAGATATTTTATGACATAAACAACCTAAGAAACAATGCTATAGACTTAGAGATCCACTGGATATAGGAGGTAAAAATATACACACAGCATACACACTAACACAAAAAACATAAACACACAAACACTCACACACACACACATACAGTCAAAGAACACAAAGAACACAAAACACACACATACCCACACCCACAGTACTCACGTTAGCCCAGGCGACCTCGGCGTCGATCTCGGCGGGCATGTCTCCCGAGCTGTTCTTCTGCTGCAGCTGGGCGTCGTGGGTGGTCAGCCAGGCCTGCAGGGCGGCGCTCTCCTTGTGGAACTTCTGGGACAGCGACAGAGCCTTCTCCAGGTCCTGCTTGCCCTCCGTCACCTGGTCCGACGAGGACACGCCACAAGACAAGGAGGAACCTGAGCCTATGGCCAACCGACGACAGCCCTGGCATTGGCAGTGTCATTAATGTCATGCACTGGGGGGCGGCGGTGACCTCCCCGCATAGCGGCGTGATGTACATTTAATAAACATTCGATATCTGAGTGAACCACTTTAACCAGTAGAGGAACATTGAGATCACAAGTCTTGTTGAACACATCATGGAAGATATGCAGGATTATTCTCTCCTTTTTTTTTTATCATCATTGAAAAGACGATAGAAAACAAATAAACTATTACGGGAAGACATGTTAAAAACATTGAAGGTTAAGAAGTCTCAGATCCCATCCACTCAACATTGAGGGGGGTTGAGGGTGTGCAGCTGAAGCCGGGCCCCGGGGCCTCCGTACCTGGGCCCCCAGGTCGTTGTACAGCAGCTTGAGGGCCGTCAGCTGCTCGTCCATGGACTTGGGGTTCTCCGTCTGCTGCTTCTGCACGATCTGCCGGCCCGTCTTGATCACCGTCTCCACCTCTAGCTTCACCTCGCTCAGCAGCTTGTACAGTTTCTGCGCCCATGCACACATGAAACGGAAGAGTGAAGATGAAGGCATTGGGGGTGGGGTTGTGTGTGTGTGTGTGTGTGTGTGTCTGTGTGTGCGTGCGTGTCTGTCTGTGTCTGTGTGTGTCTGTGTCTGTATGTGTCTGCTCTGAGCAAACACTGTTTTTTGTGATCCTCACTTGAAAGCAACGACATTATGCTTATAGGTTCACGTCTAAATAAATCCAGTATCGATATCATCGCAAAAAAGAGTCTGCATTGCAGAGTTGGTATCCTCAAACGCCATCCTCAAGGTGTTGTCAACAGAACACTGCCACCTCTGTTGCATACTATTTTGGGTTACGTCCTGCCTCCGCCTCCCCTCTCCTAAGTATACGGAGCATCATGTGTGAACGCGTCCGACGCGGCTTATCTCCTGTTGTGTGCGTTGCATGTTTGATCATCTCCAGACCTGATTCTCCAGTTCATCCGGAGTTCATGTGTGAAAGGTCGGTAAGACTAAAAGCCTAAAATGCCGGGAAAATGGAAACATTGTCGTGAGGGTGGTCCATTGAAGCTCTCCCTCTCTCACCATGCAGCCGTTGAGGTGGGCCTGGAGGGTCTCGGGGTCGGAGGTGGGGGCGTCCAGGACGGGCAGCTCGGCCTGCGCCCCGTCCAGCACCCGCTTGCAGTCCAGCATGCGCTGCTCGAAGTTGGCCGGCTTCTGGAAGAGCTGGTACTTGGTGGAGATCTCCCTTAGCTTCCTCTGTGAGACACACACACACACACACACACACACACACACACACACGCACACGTCCATGAGACTTTTCAGGTAATTTTCTATCCAACAATAGCAAATATCTCTCTAAATTTAGAACACATATCATTGAAATAAATTACAAGCTACAAGTATGGTAGGCATTTATCTGAAAGTAGCGGGGGTTGGCCACCAGGGGGGGCTGCTGGTCGCTGTGTGTACCTGCAGCTGCTCCAGCATGGTGCCACTCCGGGCCGCCTTGCCCTCGGTGGCGGCGGGGGGCATGTTGGCCACGTTCCTCCTCTTCATGTCCTCCACCGTGGCCTCGTGGGCCGCGATCTCCACGCCGATGCTCTGCGCCCAGGCCCAGGGAGAGGAGAGGTGAGGCCAGGTGTCTACGCTTGCGTCTGTGTGTTTGTGTGCGAGCGTCTGTGTGTTCAAATATTTCCTTGTTTTCTGTCTGCTTGCGTGCGTCTCAATGCTGACCTTCTTGGCCCCCCCAGGACATTCTTTGAATGCTCACAAACGTTTCGATATGTGTATCAGGTGTACCTGCGTACCTTTAGTATTCAAATCAGTACCCAGCTCACCCAGCGGTGTCTGTACGGGTATCAGGGGTACCTGCGCCTCCTGCGGGAGCTGGAAGGCGTCCAGCCGGTCCGTGAGGTAGGAGGTCAGCGTGTGGTCCAGTTGGCCCAGGGCCTCCTGCAGCTCCTGCAGGGCCTGCTCGTTGTCCTGGAGGGTCTGCAGCTGCTGCTCCAGCCCCAGCTGACGGCTCGCCGCCTGATGTGGGGGGCGGGGGGGGGGGGGGGTCCACACGAAGCCGGTGAATCCGCTGACCGAAACCGTAAACTTCTGAAACCACCCTCGGAGGTGGTTTCAAATCTACCCGGTTTTGTTTTGGATTCGTGTGGACGCCTGAAACCGACTGAAACCGTAAACCATGACGTCATCGCCACACCACTCGACCCTCTAGCCAATGACTGTTGAGCCCGCGGAGTCTCACCCTTTATGCGCATGCTCGCCTCCTCTTCTTATTTATTTTTCTTCTGGATTTCCGTAGCAGAAGCAGCGCCTCTTATGGGCCTGGAATGTGTACTACAGTGTTTCTACAGATCTACTCGGTTTCGCTTGACTCCGTCTTTACGGAGATACTCCGAAACCGGATAGATCGAAACCGTAATGGTTTCGCCTGTTTCGGCTTCGTGTGGACGGGGCCTTAGAATAGTCCTTTTTTCTTGTTTGTATAATAGAGCGATTGGAGCGGTTTGCTTGTTTTGTTAATTGTACGCAATCACTTGAATGTGGCACTGTACTTATGGTACGCGGCTTTGGGCAGAAGGGTCAGCTAAATAAATGTTATGTAATGCAATGAGGACAGCCAGTGTTAACACTGCTGACCACCCCCCCCCCCCCCTTATGAGTGAGACAGAGGGAGGCGCCACAGAATAGCCCACAATAAAAAACGTGTTACTTCTAATGCAGCATGTCCAAGCAAGTCTAACTTTATTACCACGTAAAAGATCAAACGAGCGGCACTTTTCCGGGTCATTACCATCGAATGCCACAGTTTGTAAAAAAAGGTCAGCCCCATGGGAAAGTACATTAAAATATCATCATGCACGCACGCACGTTACGCATTAGACTGAAACCAAGCCCATCAAGGAACAGAAATAAACAAAACGAAAACAATATGCTATATTCGGAAATGTAGATCTGCCCCAATTAAACAGCCCTACATGAAGACAGACCCACAGACACATAGAAGGAGTTACAGAGACATAGGGAGACAGATGCAGAGACACCAAGGCACACACACACAGGCGGGGTCTGACCTGCTGGCTGAGCCGGTCGTAGCGAGAGTTGAAGGCCTCGAGCTTCTCGCTAATGAGCTCGTCCAGGATGCCTCCGTCGATCAGCGTCTGCCCCAGCTCCCTGATCTGACTGCGGTTGTCCCCGGGGTGGCGCAGCACGCCCTCCAGGGACTGGACGAGAGACACAGAGGACCAGAGAGAGAGAGAGAGAGAGAGAGACAAGAGATGGAAACCGAGGGAGAGAGAGTCAGAGATGGAAACAGAGGGCGGGGAACAGAGAGAGAGACAGACACACAGAGAGACAGATGGAAATAAGGACAGAAAGACAGAGTGACGCCAAGATAACAAAAAAAAGAGATGGAGAGATGGGGACAGAGTCAAAGAGACAGAATCAGGGAAAGTGGGAGAGCGATGGAGACAAAGAAAAAAAAAAGAAAAAATTAAATATAGAAATTATCAAAAAAATAACAAAAACACCGACTTTGTTTAACATCGGGGGAAGTAGAGGACAGGTTAAAATATGACATACACACTGAAACACGTATTGAACGGTAGGGACATGCAACAACGTCCATAGCACAACTTATACACAGACCTCCCTGTTCCGTTAACCTCTCTGTGGGCTGAGCCAAAAAGGTACCAAGTTGAATAGAACCGTCCAAAAATATGATATGCGAATGCGGAAAGACAAGCGACAGGAACGCGATAACAGGCAGAACAACGGTCCTCAGATGATAACTTTAACAACTTTAAATAACGGATGGACCCAATCTGGCAATCCTTTAAAGGGCGAGAGAACAGAAAGGGTCTGACAGGAGCCAACCAACACACAAATCACAAGTGAGTGAGGGAGGAAGAGGTGGGGAGAGAAAGAGGGGGGGGGGGGGAGTAAGAGAGGGGGTCAAAGAGAGAGAAGTGGGGAGGGAGAGAGAGCAGGGGGGGGAGACTATGTTCCCATCAGAAGATAGTAATTGTTTATGCAGCAGGGTCATAAAATAGACATGGGTCATAAATCAGACAGAGATATGCCGTGGCCACAAGGCACGCGCGCGCGCGCGCGAGAGAGAGAGAGAGAGAGAGAGAGAGAGAGAGAGAGAGAGAGAGAGAGAGAGAGAGAGAGAGAGAGAGAGAGAGAGAGAGAGAGAGAGAGAGAGAGAGAGAGAGAGAGAGAGAGAGAGAGAGAGAGAGAGAGAGAGAGAGAGAGAGAGAGAGAGAAGACAAGGAAGTAAAGAAATAGCCCAAGTGAAGGCGCAGGAGGAGGCAGGGAGCGTGGTGTGGGGGGCCAGGTGATGAGAGTGATTGTGACAGCCTGGCTGCGGGCCCTCGGCCGACATAGCAACCCAGAACAAGAAGAGGTCTGCCACTCACATGACACGTTCTTTCAGAATAAAAAGGGCTAGGAAATTCAAATCAGGGGCGCAACTATGCGCAAGAGCACCACATTTATGTGTAGGACAGTCTGTCCTTCGTAAGTGTCGGACACTTTCTGCACACATGAACGCCCTACATTTTGTGTGTGTGTGTGTGTGTGTGTGTGTGTGTGTGTGTGTGTGTGTGTGTGTGTGTGTGTGTGTGTGTGTGTGTGTGTGTGTGTGTGTGTGTGTGTGTGTGTGTGTGTGTGTGTGTGTGTGTGTGTGTGTGTGTGTGTGTGCGCGTGTGTGTGTGGATGTGTGTGTGTCTCTGCGTGTGCGTGTGTATGTGAGCGTGCCTGCGTGTGAGCGTGTATGTGTGTGTGTGCGTGCACACCTCCAGAGCTCGGTTGACAGCCTCGGTGCTCTCCGGGAGATCCTCAGTGGTCTGAAGGTTGGTCTCCAGGGTGCCCAGCCAGCTCTGCTCCATCTCCAGGTACTGGAGGAGCTCCATCCAACACGACCACACCTCCTGCGCAAGCGCACGCACACACACACACACACACACACACACGTTAATAAGTCCCATTTTGCAATTAACTATCATAGGATGTCGACGTAAAGTGAAAACGGACATTTTTTTTTGGTCACGGAAAACCTAATTACTTCTCCCCACGGAGAACCGAGCAAGAATCCTGGCATCTTCATCAGAACCATTGTCTGCATGCTGCGGTACAAAAAAGCACACACACCGAGTGCTCCTGAAGCCAAGCGTGTAATTTAAAACAAGAGGGCCAAAGTGACCAAGATGTCCAGGGATAACAAACGTCAGCCAGTAAAAACCGCCAGTGACTATGACCTCAGGGGAAAAGGGCTGCATCTTTTATAGACGTGCCAGTGTGCCTGTCAGTGTGTGTGTGTGTGTGTGAGCGCTCCACGTGCACGTGCGTACAAACAGGCCGGATCATGTGCGCTGCTGTCGCAGAGCATAAACACTGCGAGGCGAGCCACGTTCACACTTATAGCGACGTTTTAATGGAAGTCCAATGAATACAGTTTAAAGATAGAATTTGCAAACATATTTTACAAAGCACGGGGGATAACTTATTTATAATATGAGGCCAATGGTTGTCTAATAAAGAAGCTGAAACGAAAATATAAATAAAATTCCTTCTTGCCTGCACGACGAACCCTGTTCCTTTTATTCATATTATTTACTCATTATTCGCACAACAGATAACGCAGAACAGATCATCAGCAAGATGAGGCCTAAAAAAAAATGTTGTTTGGTTCCGGTTTCCGACCGACCCTGTCCATTTGTGTGCGACCCAAATTATTTTATGAGCTTTAAAAAAAAAAAAAAAAAAAAAAAGTTTTTTTTTTTTTTTGATGCAAACTATAATTACGTTTTTGTACAGCACCTCTTCATTCCGTCCAAGGATGAGCGCATTCTCTCGTTTATAAATGAAAAACAACCTACTTATCATTCGCTGCCGCTGGAAAAAATAAAATAAAAAAATAAAATAAATTCCCTACCTACCCATGACCTCAACTGACAACCAACAGGAACCAAACAACTCATGCTAATATGGCGTGCATATTGAAATGTTTCAGAACAATTTAGTCACAGGGGGTTATTTCTCATTTAAAAACCCTCCGCCAAGACATAACCTAGGCCAGATGTGGGAATCTGCATTTCAAACCTTTAAAGGTCTTACCAGCAGCCCTCTGAAATCCAATGACTTATCATAATTATAAAAAATAATTGGTGGTCCTTTTCAAACACAAACATACACATCTATGGTTACCTCCAATGTATGGCTCTTGCTCTTGAAGCGGTCACAGAGCTTGTGGTAGTTGGCCAGCACGCCGTCCAGCTCTGAGGTGAGCGCCTGTCCGCCTCCACCAGCAGGGGGCGACGTCCTGCTCACCAAGGCGTTGATGTTGTCCTTCAGGATCTTCACCCTCACCTCCTTCTGTAGCACGTCCTCTTTAGCCCTCTGTTACCGACACAGAGCAGGAGAGAGGTCACCTCAAACCCCTGCTGGGAGTTCTGCTGTATTACGCTCTAAAAGGGGTTTATTGCACTGTTTGTTCTGCAATAAGCCCTGTGAATCCCAGACATGGAAAGAGGGATTGATGAATTCTCAGCGCCTGCATCCACACATTTGCCGGACTTTAACGATTGCTTGAGCAACCAAAGGCTGACTGAGTGCAATAATTCATGACGATATTTTTTATTTATTTTGAGCCAAAAGTTTTTGCCCAACAGAATATTCCCCCTACACAACAGGGGGGTCAGCTCATACACCAGTAGTGTGGTAACCTGACATTGAGCATTTGAACGTAGGCCTTCACGGCCATTTAAAACCACTTCTACCCCTAATCCCTACAACTGAGCGAGGGAACAAACCACAAAAAAGTACAAGTGTTGCACCATCAAGCTTCTAATAAACAGCATCTGGACTGAGTTCAGAGCGACTATACAAAATCTAAAAGATTTCATGCAATTTCATCATCATCCTCCTCCTCCTCCTCCTCCTCCTCCTCAAGAAAAACAGAACCAGCATGCGTTAGATGCCCCGCTAGCCCTCAGACCTTCATCTCGTCCAGCGCCGCCTCCAGCTCCTCCGGGTTCTTGTACTCAAAGTCCCGCATGAGGAACTCCTCGTCCACCTGGCCCATCCACTCCTGCATCTCCGCCAGGTCCTTGCTCAAGTTCACCTGCCTCTCCTGCCGCTCCGCCACGCGCTCCTGTTGGCTCAGCAGCTGTAGGGAGGGAGAAGGAGGAGGTAGAGGAGGAGACGTCAACTCAGGAGTTTCGTCCCATGGGCCTGTGAAGCCCTTTGAGACTGTGATGAGAGGGTTTTCAAATAAAATGGACTGGACTTGTTACAGGGTTCGTTTCGCACTGCGTATGGCTTGCCAGTGTCTTTGTTTACCCCGAACGACATTGACTATCTAAACTCGTTATCTCGCTTTTAAAAGGATTGAATTATAAAGCAGTAGAAAACACTACAGTACACAGGGAATATCATTCATTAGGGAATCCAGACACTGAAAACAGTCAAAATATCGTGAATGGTTGTGAAGAAAACATTGTTGCACTTCATGCATGCACATAAAAATGTACCAAAGAATATACAAGAGTTTGACTGAAGTGCAGAAATCCTGCCCCTCTCCTCACCTGTTTGCTGAACACGTCCCACCTGGCCTGACACTGGTCCAGACTGTCCTGCCCCCAGCTGGTCAGACCAGGTACTGCCGCCCCTTGCACCGCGCACACATTCTCTCTCATCTGCTTCAACGAACTCTCCACTGACTCCATCTCATTGACATACTCCTGGAGGCCAGAGAGAGAGGACAACCAAACACATTCATCCAAATAAGGTAATGCACACAAAGGCCAACAGGGAAGCTCTTCATTCCCCTCTAAATATTTTGTAAACAAATACTTCTATCCTCCTCTGACCTTGCATTGGTTCAGCTCTTCCTGTAGCCTCTCCGCCTCGCCCTGCTTTGTGGCGTCCTGTGACATCAGTTCCTGTACAGCGTCCAGCCATCGCTCCACCTCCACCATGCGCACCTTCAAAAGACATCCATCAGCATCACATATTGATAGTTTCATCAAGTAGAGCATAGCATCAAGGTAAAGTTGGAAAGAAACTTTTCATAACAAGGCAACTCAGACACTTTTGGAGGGGGAAGGGGGTAGTTCCTTTACCTGATTGTCCTTCAAACTTCCAAGGATGCACTGCAGCGTGCTCAGCTCATCCCTGGCCCTGGAGGACAGCTGACTCCATCGCTGGGCCACAGCTGGATCCGAGGCCTTTTGGGTTTGCTCTATCTCTAAACACAGCACCTGAAATGGTTCAACAATATGTTTCAACTGCAGGGGCACTTGTGCCCTTTGATACTTTAAACCGTATTTTTCGCTTGTTCACATTGCAGTACAGGAGTTGCAATCCAACTATTGTTCGGAATCGATTGTAAAATGGATTACAAAAAAAAGCAACACATTTCATGCATTTGACCCGGCATAAACAACATGTTCTCAAGACTTGCAGGCAACACAGTCATCCAATGAAGGCGCCCTCCAGCCAAACGCTGTGAACGAGTCACGGCGTACTGATGCTGCCGCCAGCATGGAGCTCTGCTCTTGTTGTGTAGACGTGTTGCTGACTGACTGCCTGCCTGCCTGCCTGGCTGGCTGCATCTCCAGGAAAGGAGGGAGGGAGAGGAGCCATGCGGTGGGCTCTGCCACAAGGCCTGTAGGCACCGTGCCCAGAATGTGCCAAGCCCCTACTGTGCCAAAGGCCCCCCCCCCCCACGCCTCCACCCCTCCGGCACCGGGCCCTATCGGCCAAGATAACAAGGCCCGGGATCGACCCACATTCCACTGGAGGAGGCACAAGTGTGTGCAAACGCACGCATTGCCCATACACACACGCGCGCCCCGCATACACTCACATACCGACTTACACACACACACACACACACACACAGATGATTCCTCCTACTCTGTGGTTGGATACACTGCTAGGGGGAAGTGACTGTGAGAATAGGGCCCATTGTGTTCTGTGAAAAAGCATACACAAGTATGCACAACCTGTCCACCCACACACACACACACAGACGATCACACACACACACAGACACACACTCAGATGCTTGCGTCCCGGAAAGTGGCTGCAATGGAAACCTTTGTCCCAGCTCAGATGTCTACGGGCTAACCGGAACACAGGGGGACTCGTGTGAAAACAGTCAAGACAAGCGCTTCTCATCACATCCCAGAATGCACTGCAGTACCACATGTATTCCAGAGGAACAGGGGCGGGCTTTTGACACGCCCCAGCAGCATCATCCCCCACAATGCATCACTCACCTGCGCCCGCTCCACCGCGCTCTGAGTGGTGGGGATGTCGGTGACGCCGTCTTTGAGCGTGCCCAGTCGCTCTTCCAGGGCCTCCACGGGGTCCTCCTCCGCCTGTCTGAGCAGAGCTTGGAGCCCTGCCAGGGGGGGGGGGGGGGGGGGGGGGTAAGGGGAGGTTGGGGGGGGGGGGGGGGGGGGGGGGGTGAGTGAGGTGTAGAGCACGCTTAATTAGTAAGAGGACGATATTTTGTTTAGCAGTCGAGGCTGCCAGCAGGGGGCAGTACTGTGCTCTGGAATTCCCTCTGAGCACAGGGCACCGCGTGTGTGTGTGTCTATGAGCATTTCAGTGTGTGTGTGTGTGAGAGGGAGAGAGAGCATATATTTGGCCTGTTTGACAAGTCCTGTCTCATCTAAGAGGGCCATAGATAAGTTCTTATAACCAGCGCTGGCCCATCCATTTCAGCAGCTTTCAAATACCCGGCTAAAGCAAAACACATTGGTGGGCAGACCCCACTTCTCCAGCTCCAAGTCTTTAAAGTCAGAAGGCCTCCACCCTTGGCCAAGCTGAATAAGGTCCTATTCATTGGATTATTTATGAATAATAGTGCCTTTCTGCTACTAGACCTCCGTTTGTGTGTATTTTTCAATTTTTATGTTCTTTCTTTTGTCAGGCGATATGATCGTTACATATTCTGCTTTGTTGAGTGAGAGCCAGAGCCAAAGACTTGAGCACCGACAAAATAGGGTTCCCGGTTCCTCATTAAACCCTTAGTTATAAAAAAAGAGTCTCACACACACACACACACACACACACACACACACACACACACACACACACACACACACACACACACACACACACACACACACACACACACACACACACACACACACACACACACACACACACACCTCAGATCTCCCTTTACAAAAAGGGAGATTTTTGTAAGACAGGAACAGGCATATATATTCCACGAGAAAAAACAATGACAGCTTGTTTTCCCCTGAACTTCTTCCCCTCAGTATTAGTTCCACGAGACAGCACTGGCACTGAGACAGGATCCTGAACTTAAAACACACACGGTTTGTTTACATGAGGTTGTAGGAGCCATATAAGGGCACCATCCATTACCCGCCGCTAGCCAAAGGCTCCACATAAACTCTGCTGTCTATTTCCAACGACTCCACGCTTACGAATTGGAATCGGTGGATCTCAACAATAAACCACTCGAGATTGCTCGGAGGGCTTTCTGCTCCGTGTTAAAACCAGGTGGTTCATCTGGGCTTTTATGCACCTCTAGCACGCAGAAGGGGGTGTGCAAGGTTTTATGCGTTGAAGATGTTTTTCTTGCCGCTACCTTGGTCCAGGTCCTGCTCTCTGCGGCGTAGCTGCTGGAGGGTGGAGGAGTGGTGGGCCGACACCACCACCGATGTGTCTCTGAGTGCGGGCGTGGCCCCCAGAGAGCCCGCCTCTGCGGACAGCTGCTCCAATCGCGCGCCGAGCTCGCCGACCTGTCCCAATCGGGACTGAGGGAGACAGTGATGGAGGTGAGGGGAGTAAAAACAGCAATTGGGACTCTTAATTATTTTTATCCTTAAGTGTGCAATTGTAATTTATATTTTTAGGAATTTTTCCATTGTATTTAGTATTGTGCCTCCAAATAAAGGGTTAGGCTAATGAATCACATCCCCCCCCCCCCCCCCCCCCCCCCCCCCCCCCCCCCCCCCCCCCCCCCCCCCCCCCCCCCCCCCCCGTGCCAGAGCCCCGTCCGGAGACTGACCTGACACTCTGCGTGGAGCAGGTTGAGCCCTTCCTGATCGGGGGGCTCCCGGCCGTCGGCCCCGGTGGTCCGCAGCCAGCCGTCCTGCTCCCCCAGGGCCCCGTCCACCAGCGCCAGGGCCTCCCCCAGCTCCCCCAGCCTGCTCTGGACCCGCACCCGCTCCCTGGCCGCCTGGAGCTCCCGGGAGCAGGCGTCCCGCTGGGCCTGGAGCAGGTCCACGTCCGAGCGCAGGGAGTCGGCGCTCGCGCCCTCTGTGGTGGACAGAGAGGGACCAGTGAGACGGACACACAGAAACTTTTTAGAATAGTGCTGTGATTTTTCTGTTTACGCGTTTGAACTGATAATTGTTGCGTGCTCGCACGCTCGAGGGAGCCTGAAAGCGGTCGGAGGCCATTAATGGCTGCCACTGCTTTGTTGTTGTTTTCATGGGCACCATGGCAACACACAGCGCTTTTGAAACTCGGTGGAATGACCCGACGGACAGAATGACGGACAGGATGAAAACAAGGACGGATATAACCACTTCACTCACTAATTGAATAATGCTCATCGTTCTACTAAACGTTTATTTCTCTAAATTTCAAATCCACTTAAATATAGTCCAGCCCCCAGAACCTCATGGTATGAATGTAAACAAAAAGCTACCAATAGACCAAGTACAACAAGAGTGTTTGAGCAAGATGGAACAGTACTGTCCCTCCAGCCTTGGCTGCCTCCCCAACAGAGTAAACACATAACACCTCAAGAGCTGCTTTATTTCACACAGGGCAGTCATGTGATGTCAGCAACCTTGCTGCTTGTCAGCTTTTACCACCTTACCTGCACATGTGCATGCACGTGCACGCGCGCACACACACACACACACACACACACACACACACACACACACACACACACACACACACACACACACACACACACACACACACACACACACACACGCGCGCACACACACACGCGCCTGCGCGCACACGCGCCTGCGCACACACGCGCACACACATGCGCCTGCGCGCACACGCGCCTGCGCACACACGCGCCTGCGCACACACGCGCACATGTCAAGTTTATTAGCAAACACAATTGAATGCCAGTAATAATGGGCTGGCTTATTAAAAAAATCAGCAGCAATGGAAAAGCAGTAAAAAATTATACATATATCTTCACAAGACAAAGTCAATTAATAGTGGAGTGGAAGATGGATAATGGCCAACGGTCAATATCTAGCAGGAACAGCCAAGCGTTTGCATGGACCAGGTCTGTAATCATCTCGCTCTCCCTGGAGGGCCAAGACTCCATCGGACTCCTTAAATGGCAGTCGGGCACCAAAAGGAAGAAAAAAGGAATCTCTCTTTGGCGTCCTACCTCTTTCCAGCTGGTCTACCAGGCGCCGCCCCTCATGAGTCACTTGGCCAATCAGAGCCTCCTTGGAGGCCAACTGCAGCTCCAGAGACTGTTGATTGGACAACAGAGACTAACGTCGAACACAATACTTTAGAGTTACTAACAGTTTTATTCCATCTCATGATAACGTTGAGCCCCACATGCAATATATCTCTTTCTTAAACATTTTGCTTGCATTACTTTTAAATGAGAGCTCCCTGTTTAACCCGGGCGCTGGCTGTACCTTCATGTCGCCGTGCAGCTCTGCGGGGTCGCCCGGCGCACTGGTGTGCACACACCCCAGGGTCTGGGCGGAGGAGGTCCACGTTGTCATCCAGCTCAGCAGAGCAGACAGGTTACCTTCCAGCCTACCGAAGACAGCGACGGGGTGGGACAGAAGGGTACATCGTAAGCAGGTTGTCTCGGTGCTCAGACAGCGGATGAGGTGTGTGTGAGTGAATGAGTGAGTGAGTGTGTGTGCAAGTCATGAATAATGAATGAGAACAAGACTAGACATAACATGTAGCTAACCTAATTACTTAATTTACAGATTATTTACTTTCATCTTAATTATTTATTTAGCTACCTACATTACAGCATACCCAAATTAAACATCTCTCACCTAATGACAACACCCAGCCATCTCTAACATAATACCTTAACTTTTCCATCTGTAACCTAATGTCTAAACCAAAACATTCCTTACCTTAAACCTTAGGTAAGGTAACCCCAGCTCTAACCCCAGCTGTTTAGAGCTGGCTAGAGCTTAACCAGCTCTAACCTAATGGCTAAACTATACCATCCCTACCTAATACCTAACCTTAACCATCTCTAACCTAATTCCCAAATGTAAAAGGTACAACATGTAACGTTGACACAGAGCATTTAAAAGAGGTATTTATGTCCAAATTCAGAGTACAGGAAGAGTTCTCTCTGCCCGCCCCCTCCTCCCCGGACTAGGAGCCCACGTGTGGGTCCGGGTTGAGGACACTGAACGACGATGACAAGCCGTGTGGAATCAATACGTTTGCAATTTATTTATTCTTTGCAAAATGTAAACCAGGTGACGTGAAAACCTTTCACATGCGACTCAAAGATGAACCCGTGTCTCAGCGCGGCGGACGAGGACGATGCTTTTAGGTTGGGTAGAATCGAGCAGACTCTCGGGTGACCCAGTTTGTTTGCTTGCTTCGATGACTGCAACACGTTGAGTTTGAGTTCCAATTTGTTCATGTCTGGCAACTCGGGGTACTAATAATAACACGCAGGCCAAAACAAAAACAAAAACAAACATTCTGGACCGGAACAGAAATTTCAAAGGGGAACATGCCGAGTGCAGCTTTGTTGTTGACGAAGCCAGTAATTCGACTTAGCATATTTCCTTCATCTCCGGTGAAATATCATGGTCATTAGTTGATTAAGTACAGTCAATTTGTTATACATTGTAGCATTAACCATCCCTAAGCCAAAACCCAATTATCCATATATTACCCGGCTTAATGCTGTAGAATGCTCCATAAATTTGAATGGGCCTTCCCAATGTTCGGCTGTCAATTATTTTTGCAAAATTGACCATTGCTAAGCATAATTGACCGCCGTCAAAGAAAGTGGATTTTTTGCCTCTGATTCACGCCTTACGTAGTACCTCACAAGGAGTCCGGTAACTTATCAACCCCAGCGTATTCTGTTGCCAACCGACATCAGCTGAGCTGAAGCGCTCAACGTCTTTGGATAACTATTTCTCTACTGAGCAACACTATGAATGGTACAAAATAGATTGTAAAAAGTGTGAAGATATCTTTTTCGTTTTGGCAAGTAGCCATGAAATAAGCGGGGTTATGTATAGAACGCCGGTCATATTTCTAAATTAATCTCCTTCAGGGCGAAGCAAGACGGTTCGCCCTGTCTGGGCTTACATTTCTGATAGTGACCGGTGTTTATACAATATCCCTTACGTAACCTAATACCTAAACTTGTGTCTTACTTGCTTTTTGCTTTGTGGACAGCTGGTTTGAAACTCTTGTCTGTCTGTGTGTGTCTGTGTGTGCGTCTGTGTGTGGGTCTGTGTGTGCATGTCTGTGTCTCTGTGTGGTGTGGTGTGGAGCATGTGAGCGTGCGTTTCTTACTCCAGTCTGTCTTCCACATCGGTCTCCATCATTCTTTTCTTAGCGGGCTGGGCTGAGTCCTGGTCGACAAACGAGGATGATGATGATGATGATGATGATGCTGCTGCCATGGCAACCGTATCCACAACGTACTGTCCTTCCACCTCAGTCCCCCCGGAGCTGGCCACGGCCTCCATTACCTAGGGAAGGGGTGTGAGAAAACAGGACATAACAAAACGCACCAAGATTAACCAAGAATCAAGCAGGTCAGTGCATGATGAAGACATCACGTATAACCAGGGTTGGAGCATAAATCAATATTAATATCTACCGCGATAAAATCAGCTGTGATAATGGTGTTATATTTCATTCCTACTCCATCCGGACTTCATAGAACCGTAGTTACATACGTAACTATAGATATATCTTTTTTAAATACATTATTGTGTGTGTGTGTGTGTGTGGATGATGGCTGGTTTAATCAGCCTCATCCGGCAGAGTCTGATTGGAATCTGGGGCTGGGTTAGACTGCCCACCTGTTGCACATTGAGTAATCGGTGTGCAACAGGTTCAACCAGCCGTCAGCACACGCGGTCAGGGAGCTCCCCGGATGGCAGCAGAGCACCCTTGCCATGTTCATTAACATGACTAACAATAAACCGGATTTAAAACCACCACCCCTGTGACCTACGTTCAGAGGTGCCCAAAATAACTCACCTAGGTGGAGTGGAGTTAAAGACTAACCCTAACCCAAATAATAAACATTTAACAACATCAGTCACAGCATCAGTCACTCTGCTCAGAGCCCTGAGTCAGTGCAATGCGATGAAGAAGAATACAATGGACTACGTCAGTGTGTATGTACGTAGTACCCCACAAACAAACTGAGGGAAAACCGAGCATGGAAATCCCAGGACTCTGAGGATAGCAAAATGAGGGCTCCTGACCGGGGCTAGTTGACGCATGTTTGTGGCCCCTCCCACTCAGAACAACTTTCAACTGCCACCTGTGTGGAGTAGAGAACTAGAAAACCCCTTCTGAAAGTTTCATCCAATCGCAAATGAGGCTTTTCAGTAGAATAGGGGAAAAAAGGCGTGATTCCAAGAAAAATGATTGGGACGGCTGGATCCAAAATTGTTGTTCCATTCACACACACACACACACACACACACACACACACACACACACACACACACACACACACACACACACACACACACACACACACACACACACACACACACACACACACACACACACACACACACACACCTGGAAGGAGCAGTCCTCCAGCGTCTGGACCAGGCTGTCCCATCTCAGGGTCAGGTCTTCGGTGGTCCCCTGAATGGTGGCCCCGGCGGCGGGGCTCCGCAGCAGCGACTCCACGTCCTGCCCGGCCTCAGACAGCTGGTCCAGGGTCCGCCGCTTCAGCTCCATGTCCTCCTTCAGGCTCTGGAGCACAAGGGGAACGACACAGGGCTCAACACTCAAGACTAGGGTGGGTTCCCTCTACACCACTGGCTCCCGTCCTTCGACTCGAGGTGGACCGTCATGAAGACGCTTCAACTGAAACGCAAACGGCAAACCAGAGATGCATACACGGATGATAAAAGAGTGCCAGTTTATACTGGAAGAAGGTCGTGGGCTTTGGGAAACAGGGGAGAGAAAAAGTGGTCAGCGCTGCTTATGTATATATATTTAGTAACCACAAATCAACAAAAAACATCGATGGTACCCCACGACAATAAATAACAAGATGGAATGAAAAAAAGCATTATTTGTGAAATGCCATGTATCTACAAATTTTTGAACTGATTGTAAAGGTGTCTTTTTCCAGATTAATAGTTAGGTAAACCTTACAAAACTTCTAAGTAGAGGTATGAGTCAATGGTTAATTTTCAAACGTTGTTTTATTCAAGTTTAACAGATGATATATCTGATATATCTGATTGTTAAATGTAATTCGCTAGAGCTTGACCTTTTAAAAAGCAAGCCAACGCTGTAAGAAGCACTAAGAAGGGATGTCTTGTCTTGTATCATAAACTATACGTGTATTTCCTTTGGTGTATACCATTCAACGTCAATAGTTCCTTACCGCTAGCCTCCTCACGTTGGCGTTCATCTCACTGTGGTCCTTGAAGCTGCTGGTCTGGACATCACCCAATGCTTGCTCTTTCTCCGTCAGCCATGCGCTGAAGAAGCTCTGAGAGAAGAGAGAGGGGAGATCATCAAAACACGAGCAGTCCCATCCGTCATGAACATCATCACCAGTGAATGGAAAGTTAGAAGTTCACTTTTATGAGGCTGACTTCTTTCAAAGTACAAAGTCCATTAAATTACAAAAGAGTGGAATGGATGTCGACCGCCATCGAGTTTGAACGGCATTCAATCAGTGAGAGGGAAAGATTAAAGATGTTCAAAAGCTGAGCCGTCGTCCAAGATTTTGATTGAATGCACGTTAGGTGGCTCCATCACCTTGCTCCATGCATGCGGACGAGGACTAGAGTGCTGCCTTTAAGGAGGATGATAATGCTATAGCATTTTTTTATAATAATGAAAGTGCAATAGTTGGATAGGATTAATCCATCATCATAGAGAAATTAAAAGGGAGTGCGTGAGTTTGCGTGCGTGTGCGCATGTGTGTGTGCGTGTACCTGGTCTTCCAGGAGCTGCTGCCACACCAGAAGTACCTCTTGCAGCTTGTGCCAGCGCTCCTCGGTCCAGCGGCACACGGCCGCCCAGCGCTCCCCAAGGGACTGACCACAGAAACACAGCAGGTCAGGGCCACAGGTAGGGCGTGGCTACACTAATCAACCATTTATAAACAGACGTTCATGCAGTAGTTAGCACGAACTCATAGTGAACTAATGGTCCAGTGATAGTGAGCTGGTTGCGTTCATCTTGTCTGATGGTGTTAACTTTGGGGTGTGGAGTTCATACTGACCAGTCACAAGGGAATTAGGTTATAAATTATTTAATAGGGTTACGGTTAACCCTTTAGGAGGTTCACCCTTAGGGGGGTGCTTATTACTGCATTGGCTAATTAATGGTTAATTACAGCCTAACTGGCTGTGCAACTTTGTGACGCCAACTAGCCTAGTTGAGCTGGCTGGGTGGCGAGAGGGGGAAGGGTTTGGGAGTGACGATTGTATGATTCTTGGAGAGGGGTACAGGCTCGCTAGAAAATAATGTATGTCTTACTTTGTGTTAAGATCTGTTTATATTGGTAACATTATTGAAAACCATATCTATAAGCATTGACTAGATATGTCAAAGTAATTGTTAGCTAAAATAGAGTAGTTGCAATGTTACACTTTGAGACTGTAAACCAAAACATTTATAAACCTAAAGAAATAATCAAATAAAAAAGTATAAAAGTTAGGTTAAGTCTAGTTCATTCATTTTCTTTAACTTATTTGACCTTTAATTTATAAGTAGGCTATTTAATTGGCTATAATTTGGTTGATATTAAGGGTCTTGGAATACAAAGGAAAATGAAAATCATCGTACTTGTAGTTGCTCCTCCAGGGCAGCGGTGGCGCTCTCGCCACTGTTCTCATCCACCACCACAACCATGTGAGTCAGAGAGTTGACCTTCACCTGCTCCGCCTCCAGGTCATTCTGCAGCTCCTGGCCGGAAAGGGAATCCACACAAAAAGCTTGTTATCCGGTCACAGGGAGCCTCCTGCTGATTCAGTGGAAGTCTGTACATGAAGGCCAAGGAGCGATTCATCCTTTTCATTCATCAATGTGCAATACTTTAGGCCTTTCCGAACTGATTCAGCCTCTTTCATGTACAGTTTCTAAGGCAAATTTAACCCATCAACAGCAGCCTGACAGGCCGGACCAGCCAGGTAGTGGTGGCCTTACTTTATGCAGCTCTATCTGCTCCTTGTAGCCGTCCACGTCACCCGCCACCGGCTCCGACTCCATCTTCTTGATGCGGTCCTCCGTCTGCGTCAGCCAATCAGAGAGCTGCTGCAACTGCTGCTGCTGCAGATCCATCAGGACCTCGTGAAGTCTGGGATAGGGAGACAGAGACCGAGGTTGGTAGAGAGATGGAGAGGAACAGAGTCAGTATATTAGAAAGGTAGCATGACATTTGTAGCACAAGTTAAAAGAGGTTACAAAGTGTCAAAGCACTCATTCATTTCTCTCTATTTGTTGAAGATAATTCATGACATCGTGTCAACAGTAGCTGTGCATGCTGTACACAATATTTACCTCGTAGCAAATAACTCTGGGCAACGATGTAGCCAAAGCACCGTGATGGACAAGTCAAGGCAAGCACACAACCCACAACACAACCACCCAAAAGGGCACCCACAGGCACAGTAAGTCATGCTGAACAAATTGTCATGTGGATCGTATGAATGAGACCCATAATCCGGTGTGTATTTAAGTGTGTGTGTGTAAGTGTATTTTGGTTTGTGTGTGTGTATTTTGGTATGCGTGTGTGTGTGCGCGTGTGTGTGTGATTTTGAGTGTGAGTGGGTGTGAGTGTGTGTGTGGAACATTGTAAACTTCTACAATAGATTGCGTTCCAGACCGGGTAATTACTGGAATGTCTAATAAAAGCTTAGTTAAATATGTGGCACTTTCATGGAGCGCACATTCCCTGGAGTATTTTGAAGATTGCCTCATAAATCTCAAAGCATCGTAGACACAGCAGGAAAGGCAATGATGCTGCTGGCGGTGTGTGTGCGCCTGTGTGTGTGTGCGCTATCTTATGTGTGTGTGTGTGTGTGTGTGTCTGCGCATGTGTGTTAGTGTGTAAATGTGTGTGTATGTACGTCCAATTTTTGCATGTGAGTTTGTGTTTGCGTGTTTTTCTCCATGTGCTTGATTGTGTGTGCGTGCGCATGTGTTTATGTGTGTAAATGTGCACGTTAGCATGTTTATGTGTTTCTTTGTCCATCTTTGTGAGCCTGTGTGCATGTTTGCGTGCACGTGTGTGTGTGTGTGTGTGTTTTTTTGTGAGCGAGTGTGCATGTGTGAGAATGTGCATGTGCGTGCGTGCATACGTGCGTGTCTGTGTATGTCTGCGTGACAGAGTTCATGTTTTGACATGTATTTGTGAATGAGTGCCTGTGCACGTGCGCCTGTTTACGTGTACGGGCACGTGTGTTCGTGTGTGTGTGCGTGCGTGTGTGCGTGCGTGTGCGTCCACCTGGCCTGCCGGTCCATGCTAGCCACGCGGAGGCTCTCCCAGCGGGAGTTCAGCAGGGTCATCTGCTCCCTGATCTCGTCCTCCTCCTCCACCGCCAGGTTGCCCTGGGCGATCAGCTGGTTGCCCGCCTGAAGCACATTACCCACGCTGCTCTGGTGCGCCGTCAGCTCCATCATGAAGGCCTGGCAGGGGGGGGGCACCGGGGAAACGTTGAGGTGCAAAATAGGAACCAGCGGTATACATCGGATATGTTACCAAACTTTTTGACTCATGAACTGTGGGTTCACGTTGTGTTGTGATTCGCTGCGTGGTGGTTCTGCTCCGTCGTCGCTACCCTTGAGTCAGTGGCGAAGCCTCAACATGTGTCCCATGTGGACCCATCTTTCCTGTGCTTGAGGCAGAAGTTCGGGATTTGTCAACACCGGGCCCTGTTTTCCGAATTCTTTTGGTCGACTGCAGAGTTTTCAAATTGGTCCAGTATTGGGGGGGAACGCTGCAGGCGTAATCCGGCAGAAAACAGCTGCAATATAATTCTTTGTGGCAATTACGGGACGTGAATGTACTTGGTCTTGAAGTGTTTGTTTTTGCCACCGACAGGCTCATATTGTGTTCTGTCATTATGGAAAGGATCCCAGAAAATGTGTTAGAAAAACAAGCAGTTTTCGAGGGGGTACACTAGCGGGGGGTAATTGCTCCAAAACATAACACTGCAGCATGTTTTGGTGGATTGAGGGTGCAGTGTTCTTGCTCAATACCAACAGATTTCAATAAAGTGTGTGTGCATTAGTCCCTTAGACCCAGAATGATCCGAAAACACGGTCCTTTCGGAATAATCCCCAAATTGTCCTTAAAGCAGACATAACCTGATTTCTTATAACACACAGCCCATTCACGACGTGTGTGCGTGTGCGTGTGCGTGTGTGTGTGTGTGTGTGTGTGTCAGCTTCAACACAACATCTGCCTCCATAGCTCGCGGTGCTAGCACCTTATTATGTCAATTGGCCAATTGAAAGTGATTGCACACAACAGGAAGGCAAGAAGGGGGAGATCTAGGGTGTTTGTAACCCCCCACCCCTCTAAAAGAAAGGGGGTCGCTGTCTAGGGGTTTGGTATATCAATATAAAGCCATGCCCATGAGTGTCACTCAATCGACCTGTTTGTCTTCTCCGAGTGCTCTTGACACATTAGGCTTCAACACTTTAGCCTTGTGGCTTTAGGGAGAAGGCGGCCGGCTTAGTGGGCAGAGGTAACAACACCAATCAAACAGGCCGCAGTGAAGGTGGGCTTTTTGTCCCCTGGAAAAGCCAGGCTTTTTAAAAAATAAAAAGAGGCTTTGGGCCTCGCTGCTTTCACTGCTCTCAACTTCTTTCCTTTGGCCTGGATTCCAAATATTAAACTCCAAAGGGAATTTAAGCCCAGGGAATTCTCTCTCTCTCACTGTGTGTGTGTGTGTGTGTGTGTGTGTGTGTGTGTGTGTGTGTGTGTGTGTGTGTGTGTGTGTGTGTGTGTGTGTGTGTGTGTGTGTGTGTGTGTGTGTGTGAGAGAGAATACCAGGCCGTGCAACAAGCCCTCCTTCTCCAGCCCTTATCAAGGAAACTAAGCAGTGGGCTGGCGCACTGCATAATGCCTCGCTCTGCTGTTCCAAACTGAATTCCAGACATTCCCCGTGCGTTGGGATCATGTTCCATAGGATCCAGGGCCTCCTATCTACGGCACAACGCTGCCTTCCATCTCACTCACCGCTCCTGCACAACACGAGATTACTGGCAGGCATAGTTCCTAAACTACATTTCACCGTTATCCATATCATTTTGGATTTCTTTTTGCATTTTTATGCTTTATTATAGAATGAGATGAGAGGAAGGTATGGGAGCAAAGGACCAGGGGAAGTATTTGAACCCGGGTAGCTATGTTCAGGACTGAGCCTACGTGTCTCCTCCTCTGAGCCTACGTGTCTCCTCCTCCTCCTCCTCCTCCTCCTCCTCCTCACCTCGTGCGTGTGGAACTGGTCCTTGACCTCCTCCACGTCGTCCGACACCTCGTCCTGCATGTGCAGCGTGTCCTCGGCCGACAGCAGCCAGGTCAGCACCTCCTCCAGCGTGGCCTGGTAGCTGTCCAGGTCCACCTCCTGCAGGATCCCCTCCTCCTCCTCTTCCTCGTCCTCCTCCAGCGCCTCCTCCACCTCCACCTCCACCTCCTCGCCGCCGTACTCCATCGAGAGGCCGGGGCCACCCCCGGCCTGCTCCGTCGGAGCCCAGCCCAGGCCCTGGGAGAACAACGGAATAAGGTTGTTTTTGTTGTTGTTTTTGTTGTGGTGTTACTGGTGGAACTTTGCAGACATAGCGGCGGTGTTCCTAGAGGGTAGTAAGTGGGGTGCAGTTGGGAGTTGTATCCATTTGAAAGTCGGCAGTGTTTTAGTGAGCTGAAGTGACTGGATATGAATTGGCTTGAGGAAATGGACGACCAAAATGAACAACTGAAGCTTGGTCCACAAGCAGGACAGAAAACAACTAAATTAGAAGAACTTGATCGCTAATCACTATTTGAGCGATCAAATAGTGAGTTGAGTGTGTTGAGTGTGAGTTGAGTGTTGAGTGTGTAATAGAGGTTGAGTGTGACATCACTCAACCTCTCATACACACACAATAAAAAACACAGACTCACACACACACACTTGATAAGCTATTATATAGACAGAGGGATAGAAACGAAGTGACACACACACACACACACACACACACACACACACACACACACACACACACACACACACACACACACACACACACACACACACACACACACACACACACACACACACACACTTCTGAGCAATAGGTGACCAGAGTCCATAGACACAGTGAGTCTACAGACTACACAGGAGGCATGTCGCAACACAAACCAGACCCAAGACCTCCCCATGCATTTTGATCTACATCTCCAGTGTCAGCCAAACAACAAGTGCTTCTTTTAAATAGCAGTGAGCCATCTGGGAGCAGCAGCAGTCTGGTCTGTTGGGTTGGCGAGGCACCAGGGACGGCCCTGCCCGGCCCTGGGGAGGAATACATCCAGCAGCAGGTCTTTGGACACTGGGAGGCGGGGCCCCGCGGCCAGCACGCCAGGTCTGCCTACATTCCAGGGATAGCGCAAAATATAAAAATATCAACGGTTGGGGTGAGGCTTGTGACGGGCTGTGTAGGGCACTGCACTGCTCGACGGAACAAGACACGCGCTAAGTAAATGCTGCTTTGGAACAGACGTCTAGGTTTTTTCCGCAATGCTTGCAATACCCATTCACTTCGGTTGAGGCAATTAGACCGTCCGCTGGGGGAAACACAAACCCCTTGAAGGGTTGACTGGGCGAAACGACAGCCAGCTAAACAGAAGCCCTGTCCAATACACCCGCTTCTTACTTTTGGGTAACCTTTAATCTCAAGAGATTGCGAGTGAAGAAAGGCTCTCGGGCTGAGCTGTCACTACACCGGCGGGGTAATTGAGAGGAGTGCGGCAGGGAGGTGCTGACAAGCTCTCCGCATCCAGGTGGGAGGGGGGGGGGGGGGGAAAGGGAGCGGACTTGAGCCTTCAGCGTAGAGCAGGGGTCTCAAACTAGCGGCCTGGGGGCTAATTGAGGCCTGCGGGACGATATTTTGTGGCCCCCTACATGACATCAAAGTTTAGTGTTAGTGCAGCCCGCGCGTTGTTGTCAAACACACATTTTTGCTGAGTGGCTTGTGATAAGGGGACCAGATGTCCCGGTTTTGCCGGGACAGTCCCAATTTTGAGTTGCGTGTCCTGAGTCGCGACCAAAGCCAAAGGACGCTAAAATGTAACGGATTCCACCAAACGCTATGAAATGTCCCTTGTTGTCAGCGATTACATGGCCAACGTGATCTAATTATAGCCTGATCCTTAACTTAGATTGGGTCAGTTGTGCTTCTTTTTTTTTTGTTGAATACTTGGTGCGGCCCAGCCTGACCCAGACTCTACCTCCAGCGGCCCCCAGGTAAGTTGAGTTTGAGACCCATGGCGCAGAGCAATGAGCTGTCGGCTCGTCCCCGTACGGTAGGATAAATGGTAGGGTGATAGTGGTAGAGCGGGGGCTGGAGGAACGATATGATCTTTCCCCATCAGGCTACTCAGGAAGGAACGGGCCGCGCTCAATACCGGGGCCGAGTCGCTCGGAAAGGCTGAGTGAAGTGGGAGCGGTTGGGGTACAACTAGAGGGCTGTCATTAATTAAGGCTCGGAGAAAACATTCAGTTCATCTCTCCCTCAGAGCCAGCCTAAGAGAGGGGCTTGATTCTTGACGAAACCATAATGCAGCCATTTATTTTATTTGTTAACCTCCTTTGTGTTGTACTTAGTCTTACGCCTGCCATTTCCTTAAAAGGGATTCCTGCAGCAATACCGAACCTTATTGTAGGAGCAAAATCAAAGATGACACCAGGCGCTTTGGAAATGTCAAATAAAGAGGATATGAAGACTCAGAAACTGACGACAGGCGCCTCAGAAGGTCAGATATATGGTGGAGAAAAACAATAAATCATCCTCAGATTGGGGAATAGGTCGCATTGTTTCTGCGCAGCCGAACGAAAGTGATCACCCGTCGAAAACACCCCCTGACATTTGAAGGCATTCTGAGATAAGTCGTCCACATGTTTGTACAGGCTTTTGTCAAAGAGCGTTTGCTGCAAGGGGAGAGGGCAGTATGAAGGAGAGAATCAACAGGAGAAAGGAGTCATGTGAAGGATTAGAGGAGGGTTGGACAAGAACGACTGAGACCGAGCAATCAACTGTTTTGGTATTCTGGTCAATGGCTGGTAAAACCAGAATCGCAGCATCACTCACTCACAAAACAGACATAAATAAAACGTAGCATGATGAGCACCAAACCACATTGTTCATTCCAAAACAACGTTCCGACGTTCTACAAGTACCAGAAGTCTGTTATAAATGAACTCTTCTTCACATGAAGGCCAAACGGCAGAAAGCAGCGAATGATCTCCATCCATTCGTCCGTCTACACGTCCACTCACATTACGGTGTCGGTGCAGCTGACAGAAACTACTGTGTTTCAGAGTTTGAGGAGGTAGACTATATAATCAGTGAGGGCGGGGGTTCAGACCATGGCTGCACAGACTCTATCCAAGGCTGGGTTTATTAGCCGAGATGTGTATTAATATAACTGACAGTTTCCATATTCCATAAGACATTCGCTAGGTGTCTAGTGCATGAATCCCTCTATGATAAGGTTGTGGTTACTGTATGAAAAAAAGTGGATCCGGTTGTCGATGACTTGAAGAAGTGACCGTCCCAGCAGTAGGCCCATCTGCCCGCGTGGGGACCGTGCCCTACTGTTGTTAACAACAAAGAAAGCCTTCATGAATCCCATCCACTCCCCGCGCCAACCACACCCCTCCCTCCACTCCCCATTTCCATCTCGCTACCACAAGCATTACGCATCACTTCCTAGTGGGGGAAGAGGAAGTGCGCCAGGAAAATCAAATCCTTGTTGGACCAATCAGAGAGCGCCGTCTCACACAGACTTTTTCCAATCGGCTTTCCAAACGGCGTGTGAAGCATTTGCAAGCGGGCATTTGGAAAGGGAGAGAGACGGAGAGAGAAAGGAGAAGGAAAAAGAGATTGAGAAAGAGAAAAAACGGTAGAGGTGTTTTGGGGACATACCGACACTCGCCATGGAAACATCTCTGGAAAGTGAGTATTGGAACTAGCTATTCTCCACGGGTGCACGTGTGTTTGAGGGGGGTATGCTAACATCTGGCGGAGCCTGCTAAGTAGAGCCCGACCGATAAAGGATTTTTAGGGCCGATACCGATACAAATATTTGGTGATTTAAAAATCAGATATATACGGCGAATATATGAAACCATTCATTAATCGGCCATTATAAATGCCGATACCGATAGCTTGGAAAATGCCTAATATCGGCTGATAATATCGGCCCGCCGATAAATCGGTCGGGCTCTACTGCTAATAATCCTCAGGCCGATGTGGAAAAGCTACGTTTTCAACAAGTGGCAGCAGGTTCACGGATCATCACATCACTGGAAAGAATTGAATAATGCCCAAATGTATCAGGCTATTCAAACAAGAAATTTGTGCATTGGAGTTGAATAGGTGCAGAGAGTACAGTTGTATGCAAAACGGGAATGTTTGCATTGGCCAGTATTTAACCACTGAACCTTAAGCTGACTCCAGCTGCAGCTACAGTTACAGTGTGTGGGTGTAAGGGCGCCCCATGGGCATGTCAGAAGAGTGAATCCCGGGGTTTCTACTCCTCAGTTGCCTGCCATTCATATTACAGGCTCATTCGGAAGGTGAGAATGACTCATTTTACCCAGAACACACACACACACATACACCCACACATCTAATAAAAAAATGTAACAAGTATAGCAAGTCATATTTGCCCTTCCGTTGCCTTATTTCCTCATACTTTAAGTAGGAACTCGTCAAAATACACTCGCACCATGACTGGTTTGAACAGCACAGACCAAATGGGGTTTTATGTATCATTGGTTGGAGGAGCCTTTTGCTGTTTATCACCCAAGATGACACTTGTCATCTTCATGGCTATAAACGGCCTTAACAACAACATCAACAGCCTTTTTAAGACCGGACACAAATATGGTGTTGAAAGCAAGTTTATAATACAAATAAAAAGGTTATTGCAACATTAAGAAACTGCTCTACAACAGTGGGTCTCAACCTTTAACTTTACGTGGACCTCTAAATTATCATCAAGAACTTTTGTCGACCACCTCGTATTCAAACAGTAATAAACAGATCAATAAACACGCAGTTGCTGAGCAGATTGCCAGCCCCACTTTATACACATGTATTACAGCAAGAAAGTGGCCAACTGGAAACAGTGGAAGATTTAGCCACAGTGGGTTAATGAAGCCAACACAGATTAACAATACATTCAAAACATTTCATGGGATTCACAAAACCACACCATTTTTTTCATAATTATTCAGTATTTTGGCTGAAAATACTGAATAATTATGAAAAAAATGGTTTATTAACTAAACAATACCAAATCATATTTATTTTAAAGGTGTGTGTTTTGTAAAACTGCCTCACATACCACGTGTGTGTGTGAGGCAGTTAAGAGGTAGAGATGTAAAGGGGATTAAAGAGTGTATGAGACCCACTGTGTGCCTCTGTGCGTGTGTGTACCTGCGGGCTGAGGCCGGCGGGGGGGCCGTCCTCGCTCTTGTAGCGGCGGGGCAGGGTCTCCACCTCGCGGATGGCCTCCATGGTGACGTCGTGGGGCAGCACGGCGAACAGCGACGTCACGTACATGATGATGGACTTCTTGTCGGGCAGCTGCACCGCCACGTCTGGGACAGAGAGGACGGAGGGGCCGTTAGAGAGGGGCCATCCTCAGGGCCGCACAACAAACTTCTATACCCAGAATCCCATTCGAAAGGAAGTCCCCTTCGAGGAGGACTGTCGACTAGCCATCATTCTAATTTAAGTCTACATTTTTTTGCCAAGAATAACACCATTATACCACAAAAGTTAATTGACAAAATAAGCAAATTTACGAATATAATCAAATATGGGGCCTAATGGTAGAGGGTTAGGGGTGTTCTTTAGTGTGTGTGTGTGTGTGTGTGTCTGTGTGTGTGTCTGTGTCTGTGACACAGGCAGGTTGAGGCCCGTTCTATCAATTAAGCCAATACATTGACTGGGTCAAACTCCACCTGACTCTCGTGACATACAAAGTCATGACAGAGCAGAGAAAACCACACGTCATTACACACAAATAGACACAAACACACACACATAAGTGCGTGTGCATGTACTCAAACAACGTGGCCAGTGTTGTGATGAAGTGGCACCGAGGTTTCGAAGCGGTCAACACGCCAGGATCTTGTTTAACGTCGCCAAAAACAATCTGCACAACCACGTTCCCGAGGTGCTCGGGGGACATTTCAGCGGATACCTTCTGGGTCCAGGAGCCGGTCCACGGCCAGCTGGTCTTTGGCGACGGTGAAGGCGTGGTCGAGTCGCTCCACGGGGCTCATGCGGACCACCTGCTCCCAGCTGAACACGTTGGGTCTGAGGTCACACGCATCAAAAACACACTGGAGGTTGGTGGCACGGGACTTGAACGGGCAAAACTCATCTGGTGCCAACGTGTTGCTTGCATGATCCTTACGATAACGATGGAATCATAGTGAAGGTAAACATTTATTTAAATAAATGTATCTCTGCAAGAAACAGAGGTAACAGGGGTGGGTTTCCCACAGTACTATACAAAACTATAAGATAAGCTTAACTCCATTCACTCTCAGTTTATAGATCAGGCTGCAGGAAAACAGTCTGAAAGCCTGCATGGAAATAAACATAATTGGTGCACCTTTAAAAGAGTGCACCCCCCCCCCACCCCCACTCCCAGTCTGACGGCAAACCCCACCACCTTAACTAACACATTTTCTGCGTGAAACCCTGCGGAAGAGTACTCTGCTCCACGGGTGTCGAGCTTCCCCTGTGGTCTGTTTTCAACATCTGCAACATTCCTGCAGCAGAGCAGATCTGTAACAGGGACGACCATTATGTTCGGCGGCCCTGGATGTGCCCAGAGGAGTGTGGGGTGAGTCTTGAGCGATACAACGGCACGCATGTGTGTGTGTGTGTGTGTGTGTGTGTGTGTGTGTGTGTGTGTGTGTGTGTGTGTGTGTGTGTGTGTGTGTGTGTGTGTGTGTGTGTGTGTGTGTGTGTGTGTGTGTGTGTGTGTGTGTGTGTGTACAAGGGGTCACAGAACCTTGACTCTCGTCCTGCAACAGCGCCTTCATATAAAGCATAATATACACACAACACAGGCCCACATGCTCTCACACATGCTCTCTCACACACAAGCTCTCTCACAAACACTTGACATGAGAATCAGGGTTGGGTCAGGCTGTGTATACACACACACATCCCGCGTATGCACCGACCCTTTCAATGGCTAACGTGACCTTTCCCCAGAAACACAGCAGTGTATTCCAGGCTCTCTTGGCACGCACACACACACACACACACACACACACACACACACAAACCAGTGACTTTTGCTGCATTCCACACCTTCGTCTCCCACAGCATTCTCTATGCGTTCATGCGATAGAGAACCTGTGTGTGTATCCAACTTTAGAGCCGTAGAGTGATCCGACTGCAACAGCTGCAATTAGTTGTGGCTGCAATCGACTTGTGCAGTCATGTGTCCAACAGAGTCTTAAAATAAGAGCTACTTTTTTTATCACGGTACTTCTCAGTCCTCCTCAGCCAATTCGGCACCTTTGCTATGGCCCTCCTTCCATCCATGTGAGGCTGGATCCCTCTTCTGTGTTCCTGCTCAGAGTCTTTCCTTCTTGTTTATCCATTTTAAGTCTTAGTGTTTGGGGGTGTCTTATAATGTGGTGCCTTTTGAGGCTGTAAATGCGTTTAAAGGCCATACAAAATAAAAAGGACTTGAGAATTGTGGAAGTGGATAAGAGGGAGCGAAAGTGATGTTTTATCTTTATGTATAGTGAATGACCCAGTATCCCTTTTCACTCCCGGCTAGGGCTATCAAAGTAGGTTTTAGATTAGTGCGTCATGACATATGTCCGGTACAGCACGAAACATTCCTGAAGAAGACTTAACAGACAATCAGTAAAACACTGAATGTGTCTTTTGCACAAATAAGAACAGGACAAGGGGAACTTGAAAAAAGATATGCTCTTAAAACAATTGGCCTCCAGTTAGATAAAGGACTCTAGACAATGTATCCAGTATCAGGGTATGGATGATTCACCCAGTTAATTATGATGAGTTCACAGTAAAAGTGTGGCATATCAAATGTAGCAACCTTTGATTAAGGCCTGGGATAAAATGATAGCTGACCTATTGTTGGATAAAAAGGTTTACACTCAAACTGAACCCTCCCCCCCATAACAAAACAACATGTTATATGTGCCTGCACTTATCTGACAATGACATGGTCTGTACCATTGGCATCCTGATGCACTACAGTCTAACAACTACCCTAATGTCCATTGTGCTGAATGCAAGTTGCTCTGGATAAAAGCGATAAAGCGAACAGCCACATCAGATCCGAATTAAATTAGATTAAAACGGAGCAATAACAAATTTTGCACAAATGTGTAAACTGCGATTGGAATTGACCACGCATTGATGCACGTGCACACCCAACTCGAAGCTCCTTGTCCTCGCATTACAGAACCACATCCCAGAGACCCCAACACCCCAACCCCACTAAGGTCAAAAACAACCGGCGTCCAGCCCCATCTCCCCCTACCACCCCGCCCCCCCGGCCTCCCATCCCCCAGCCCGGACCTGAAGCGGTGCAGGATGGCGTTGAAGGCCAGGCCGTCAGCCCAGCTGGTGGTGAAGTTGAGCACGTTGACGTCTGCGCGCGCGGCGCTGCACTGGCGCACCCAGCTCAGCAGGATCTTCTCACTGTTGGTCTGCTGCAGGTTGGACATGATGTCCTTCATGATGTCTTTCACCTGCGAGCACACACACACACACACACACACACACACAAACACACACACGGTCAGATCAACAGAGGGAACATAAAAAGTAGAGAAGGCAACACACACACACAAAACAAAAAATACACGCACACGAAACGTAAGCCGGATGTGTGAAACAGTATAAAGACGGGAAAACAGTATGTTTTTTCGTCGCCCAGGAAACCTGCGTCACCATTTGTCAAAGCACTCCAGCAGGTAAGCTCCTTTAGAGGCTGTAAGGTGAAGGTATGCGTGGTGCCCACAGGAACGCGTCCACAGGGGCTTTGTGACTGTGTGTGCTCACCTGCCAGTGGAGGATTATGCTCCAGATGAGGCCCAGAGTCAGCTTACGGTTTCCATCCACTATGTCCGTCCCACCGATGTTGACCAGGTCCACCTGAGGTGCACACACACAAAAACACACACACACACACACACACACACACACACACACACACACACACACACACACACACACACACACACACAATAAAGGGAGATAGAAGGCAAAAGGGAGAACCATAATTATTCTTGTGTCATAAATATTAAATAAATATTTGGCCTGTTAAGACCTTTGAGAATTGACCGTTGATTAAGGGCTATAAAAATAAAATTGGATTGAATTGAATCAAATAAGCTTCCACACAAATTTTATACATAACACAAACACTTGCACACACACACGGTTTATGATGGTAAAAAGAAGAAAAAAAAGAAAAATGCGTGGATGAGTTCAGGTTCAACTGAACATAATAAGACTCATAATAACAGCCTTGCATTGCCGCAACCTTCCCCCTCTCGCTCGCTCCTCCTGAACACACGCATACCATCAGACACACAGCGTATTAGGGCTGACAAGTTCCGGCCGGTGATGGATTGGTCGGTCTTTGCACTTGTTCGACCAAACTCTCATTGTTCAGACAATTGCTGTTCTTTTCATAAGTAAAAAGCTCGTCCTGACCCATCAATTTCGCAGACAGGAGGAACAAATGCAGACCGATTTTTCAGTGATGATGAAGGGTCTGAAATAGAGGGGTGCTATAAATAAATGGTAAATGGACTGCATTTATATAGCGCTTCTTTTTACCAGTGGCCACTCAAAGCAGTTTACCATATTGCCTAATATTCACCCATTCATGGACATATTCACACACCGAAGGCGGTGTTAACCATACAAGGCGACAGCCTTGTATGGTGCCTTGCTCAGGGGCACCTCGACACTCAGGGGCACCTCGACACTCCAGGAGGAGCCTTGGATCAAACTAGCAACCTTAGGCTAGCAGGCTGGTGGGGAGTACACTGTGGCCGATTACATTTATCTAGGAGTTAACTGGCATATTCATCAGAGTACTTTTTTTCGACCAATCGATTGGCTGCAGAGTTGGTTGATTTTACCCCAACCAAGATTTCCTTTGATTGGCTACAGCCCAAGTGCTTATTATCATCCTCATTATTATAATTAGGTGTGTGTGAGTGTGAGTGTGTGTGTGTGTGTGTGTGTTATACCTAACCGTGTGACGCACAGCCAAGTATGCAGTGATGACATGTAAATACTGTGGAGTGGATTAAAGGGGAGAGCGGGTCGGATATGAGTGGGTCAAGTGCATGCTCGCAGTGCAGAGTGACCCTCCTCTCGCTGACCCATCCCAGCTACAATTATTGAGCTCTCCCTTTCCCCCACTCAGGAATGCACAGGCAAAACGCCAGCAGCCAGACAGTCGCGAAAACACAGATAGAGCACATACCTGTGGCTAGCACACGTCACGCCTGCAGAAGCTTTCTTTAAAAGGTGACGTCTCACACCACCAGGTGTGATTGTGATTAGCCGTTAGAAGCCGTTTTGAAGATCTACCTTGTAACGGCTAATGACACTCACACCTGCTGGTATAATATGTCCCCTTTAAGAACCGGCTGCGGCCCACGACGACGACCCTGCAGAAGAGCTCTCTCCAAGCCTATCCTGTCCTTGAATGTCCACCGGGTTCAGTGGTTCAGTGGTCGGATACCGACCCCGCCCGGCCCGCCTCTCCCTCCCTCCCCATGTCATGTCTACAAGGCCAGATATGCCGCAGCGTTGGTGTCTGGCTGCCATCATGGCTGCGAGAGGTTATCCATTTTTGAACACGCACGCATGGAATCTTCCCCCCCCTCCTATCTCTGCCGCAACGCTCTCTCCTGCCGCTACTGAGGCGGGAAGATTGGCCGTTGTATGGAAAGAGAATGGGTGGTGGTTGTGCTCCGACTACCGCACTGAATAGCTGGGGTAATGACGAACACACTTTGGCTGTGCATCAACACCTCCCAGCCTCGCCATAAGGCTGAGTTTACAGCCAGACACGCCCACCCACACGCAGTTCTCATTGTGGAGGAGACAAGACAAGGACAACGTTAAGCGACCAGACCACGGCCTCAGCTCTGTTATGGCTCCGACTGCTTCTGGTTTCTCATTCACTCCTGGGGAAGAGAGTGTGTTTGTGTCTGTGTCTGAGTCTCTGTGTATGTGTTGGGGAGGGGGGGGCAGGGGCCGGGGTCAAGTGAGGTAAGCTGGTGTCCTCTGGGGATCAGGCATGGAGGATGACACACACACAGATGAAACGACACCAGATCCGGAAGGCTGCGGTGCCACGGATGTGGCGTGGCTCCTTCGGCTCCCGAGTCAGGGTCAGGGGTCAGAGGGGGAGGCGTAGAGGAACCAAACAAAACCCCGCCCCCAGGGTGTGACCACGGGACGGATTGGGTTACTCACGTTGCTCTGATGCAAGACCTGGAGCACTTTGTTGACGTTGTTGAGGGCATGTACCCGGGTGGACCCTCGCTCTTTGGTCTGAAGAAAAGACAAGAGAAGGAAAGAGAAAGAGCGAGGTTGGGTCAGCGGGTCAGACTTCAAGCACTAGTCAGAGAACCGGGAGAACCGGGGTATCCAGGCTGAAGGATTCCGACACGTCGATCGCTTTGGATAAGCGCACCTTGTGAATGTAGGTACTAATATTAACCGTAATTATTATAATCTGAATGAAGAGTTCAATTATGTTATGCAAGACATTGTTCAGGCCGCGTTAACCACGGCGCGCCCCTTCTCACCGTGCACTTATCCTACACCATTACACTGTCAGCGGCAGTCATTGTGCTCATGGAAAGAAGGGCAGATTTACCCTGCGCCAGGCTGCCAACGCAGAGCCCTGCTGACAACCAGCCCACGGCAGCCGGTGTGTGTGTGTGTGTGTGTGTGTGTGTGTGTGTGTGTGTATTCTGTTCAAATATTACATGATTCATATGCAGCAACAACACACCAAGTAATTAATAAAGGCCTCAACTAGGGATGGGCGATATGGCCTAAAATCCATATTGCGATATACATGCAACCTATTGCGATAACGATATATATCACGATATATAAATCATAATAGAACCATTTAAGAACAGGTTTCATAGACTCTAAGGAAAGCTAAACTGCTAAATGTATGTCGTTTTGAGAACATTTATTGTGCAAAACTAATCATACAACATAATGTTGTAGCTGCAGAGACTTTAAAAAAGAAAAAAATATTCTGTGCAATGACGTATAGCCTACTTGAGGCTATACGTCATTGAGCGGTGTCTTGTTAATAAAGAAACTTGTTAATAAAGAAACGGATACTGTGAATTAGGGAAATACGTCCAGTATTACGCATGGCTATTTTAAATAAAGACAAATCTTCCAAGTGTTTGCACAGATGCTTGCTATTAAAACATAAAACAATTAGTGGAAAATGAACGCATATAATTTTGAAATGAACATGAAATGAGAGCAATCACCAGCTCCTCCGTTTCGCTTTCAGCCATATTTACTTAGATGACGATGATGCGTTGAAGCCGGTTGGAGCTCATGGCTCTTTAAATTCCGCGGGTCGCGGACGATGCGTTGCAGCCGGTTGCAGCTCGTGGCTCTTTAAATTCAGCGGGTCACGGACGATGCGTTGCAGCCGGTTGCAGCTCGTGGCTCTTTAAATTTCGCGTGTCGCGGATGATGCGATGCAGCTGGTTGCAGCTCGTGGCTCTTTTTAAAATTTGCGGGTCGCGGACGATGCGTTGCAGACGGTTGCAGCTCGTGGCTCTTTATATTTCGCGAGTCATGGATAGATCGCGTCAAACATACATTATCGCGATAGAGCAATATAACTAAAATCTCTATCGTAGGCCATTTTTTATCGTTTATATCGTATATCGTTTATATCGCGCATTCCTAGCCTCAACCCAAAGAATCTTGACACACACAAATGTCCACACACACACACACACTGACCAGGGCAGTGCCTGTGAGTCCCTCCAGCAGGTCCAGAAGCTTCCGTCCATCTCTCAGGTCGGAGAACATGTCTTTGATTGGCGTCTTCCCAGCCTGTGGACACAACCACAGGGTTGATAGCGTGCGTCTTCCACATCTAAACTTTATGATCTCATCTTCAACTTAATCCCCATCTCAAAGAGGCCCCCATACCACAGCCATTAACCTAACAGGACACCATATTGTTTAACCTGCCTCCAAAATACCTCAACAACCCTCATAAACGATTACGTCATCAAGGAAGGTGTACCAAGGTGTACAAGTGCAAATTGGAAACACAAATTGTTTCAAACATCAAAATATTACAAATATACTATACTAAGTAAAATCCTAATCATTATCATATTGTAAAACCAATTTTGATGGCGAAAATAAAAATAATGGTAATAACTATAACTAATTTAAAAAAAAAAAATGCTACTTAAGAACGCATCCTATCTCTTGAATATCTTCCAAAGCCTGGGAAGACAGGGTCAGGCACCACAGCTGTGATCTCAAGGGGGAACAGCTCTTACAAACACAATAAACAAAACTTAAGGTCAGACTAAAATAGCCCTCTCAACTATAACCTCAAATTAAAACAAGCCATTCCCATTTGTATGCGTTAGGTTGTGGTAGCCTGCTTCTATGTTTGTTTGTTTTACTGACAAATTATTCCTCTGGTTGAGAGTAGAGTATTTTTGGGGGATTTTACATTACCTTGGAGAACTGTGCATTCAGCCATTTGGTGAAAGTTTTCTTCTGTACAGAATCATGCTCATCTGTAAAAAAAAAAAAAAAGATAAAAAACAAAGAAAAGGCAAACAGATTAGTATACAATGGAAGCATACAGGAAAAGTGCAGATAAACTAAATATCCTCTGAATATTTGAGACGAACAACATCAACACGTGGACGAGCCCAAAGCTTGGACAATCCATTTCAGACCTGTCATTTTGACTGAACCCGCTCAGGCTTTGGTATTTGTCCCAAAGTATTACCTTAAAATGGTCAGTGGTGCACATCAAAAAAAGAAAGGACATTAAGAGTCTTGGAGGTTAGAGTGAGGACAAAGTCTTATGTGTTTGGAGCATCTGAAAGATAAACGATTACAACTGCTACAGCTTTCAAAGAAGGGATTTGAAAAAGGTTTTCTTGCACAGCCTTCAGATCAATCCTCGTAGCCTAAATTATTTGGTGTTCTCCCCCAGCATCTCGTGCTCTTGTAAACTGATGTTGACTGACAAACAGCGGGGTCAGGGGTGAGGCTGTGGTTGCTACAGGGCTCTGGGCTAATGTCACGGAGTAAACATAGGCCCATGGAAGAACTGCCCTTGCCTATTCCTTTATTCCACTGAGTTTCTTTACAGAACAGAATGCAATGCAAATGTATTCTTTCTGAGTCACACCAGATTGGAGGAAAAAGGCGTTGTGTACTTGATCACAACTGCACACAGATGCATCGTGCATTTTTATAATCATGATTCTCAGAAACCATCAGCTAGTATTGGTTTGGCATGTAATAAAAATTAAAAGTCAAATACATGGTCACGTACAGCAGGCAAAAAACGTATAATGGGACAAAAGGACTGTATTTACGACTGATTTCAAATGGCACAACGTTAAGGAAATAAAATGTTTAATTTGCATTTATACTAGATGTAGTTGCAATATATTTTTTCATGCATTTTGTTTATAGGAGATTTATGGGAGACCATTCAGAGGAAAAGACTTTAAAGAGCAGCCATCAAGCCAAGCCTTCCGACGCCAACCACCATAACCTTAAATGGAAGGAGCTACATAGCAGCCTGGGGCCTTGATGTGGAGTTATGGCTGAAGAAATACCACTGCTTAACACTCAAAAAACTAAAAATATAGTTTCTCTGAACTTGTTGAAATATGTGGTTGATAATGATGACCCTGAACTGGGAAAAATATAAGGCCTTCGACAAGGGTCAAAGTGTATGTGTGTGTACATAAATCAGAGTCTGGGGTAACCAACCCACTGTTTTGCAACCAAACTCTGTGCAAAGCCCCATGGCCAGAACACAAGGTCAAGGGTTATGATCACCAGCCCTGTAGGTCATCATCGTCTTTGTCTGAGGTGTTTTAGGAGCGCTGTGTGTGTGTGTGTGTGTGTGTGTGTGTGTGTGTGTGTGTGTGTGTGTGTGTGTGTGTGTGTGTGTGTGTGTGTGTGTGTGTGTGTGTGTGTGTGTGTGTGTGTGTGTGTGTGTGTGTGTGTGTGTGTGTTTGAGGAGCGCTGTGTGTGTGTGTGGGTGTGTGGGTGTGGGTGTGTCACTCTCTCTCTCTCTCTCTCTCTCTCCTGGCTGAGAAAGCAGGGGTGTAAAAACAAGAATGCAGCCAGGCTGATGGTGAGAGGGGGAGGAGGAGGGGAAAGAGGAGCAGCAGTCAGATAATAGATCTACGGGAGGGGGTTGAAAACCCCTAAAACAACACTTAAAAGTAGATCTAAAAACGTAAATATGATGCCTCTGACCGGGGTCCTCCACACAAACAGCCACACTCTGCCGCGGTACAGGTCCTGCACCTCATCTAACCCAGCCTTGGAGGAGTTCACCAGGCCTTCACGACTCAGAACTCTCTACAACAGCTGGAGAGCATCTAAACAGCACATGCAGGGTTTTGCGCTGAAAAGACGAAGCGAAGAGCGGAGGCATCCAGGGGAGAGCCGGAGTGAGGTTCAGCAGGAGGTCGAGGTGCCAACAGGACGTGTGTGCAGGGCCCGGGTCGTTTTTAAAATGATTGTTGCTGCTCATACAGAGGTTAGGGGCCAAGCCAGGGGACAGGGCGGGCCCCTGCCCCCTCCCCATAATTACTCATGTCAGCCGATACACAGCAGCTGGACCATGACCAAGACATGTCTCAACGGAGAGACAGAGTCAGAGAGGACATTAAAAACAAGAATGAAGAACTGCCCGCAACATAAAAAGAGAAGGCCATTACTGGTGATCTTTCAACAGGATATAAACTTCCCTTTGATGAGGATAACCTCGAGCAGGTGCCTGCGGCCCTTACAGTCTTTCTCAGAGAGAGCGAGAGTGAGAGAGCGAGCGAGCGAGAACAAGAGCGAGCGAGCAAGCGAAAGGGAGGGAGAGAGACACACACACACACACACACACACAAGGTTGCCGGTGGGCTTAGGTCTCCTGGGCTCATCAACCTGCCACCTCTGTGAGACAATGAACCCGATTCATCCCTGATCCAGCCCAGCCCGGCATCTGCCCCCCCACCCTGGCTGCTCCATCTTCTCCCCAGCACAAGAATGCCTTACTGGCACATGGATCAAAAGAGCAGTTCTTTGGATATAGGCATTGGCTGTATCGATGAAGGCTTGGAGGGTGGAGGATGGAGGGTGGATTTGTAACGGCAATCCCATCCACTAGGCCTATTCCCCTCATTTTGTTTTTGAATACTGGTAGTCCTATTGAAAAGTCTATTATAAACCTCATTAAAAAGCTATAAAACGCTTTCTAATTTCTAAACCCTGCCATAGGATGAATGATTCTGAGGTCGGTTGTTTGTGGGTTTTGATAAATGTCCTTAAACTGAATGTGATAAATTCAGTTATATTTGTATAATTATTTCTTATAAATAAATAGTCCATAAAGATGCATGTTCAGCAAACGACCATGAACGCAAATGCATTAATCAACAACATCCTATTGCTTGGTTAAAAAGGGTGCAGTATTGGGTATGCATTGCTAAAACTAGCCAATTAAATCAATCACCTGTTCATATTAAAATAGCTTAGAAAAAAAGCAATAAACTACAATGAAAAGAAAACAAGTAAAATAAACAAAAAAATAATTCCCAGACCAATGGTGTGAACAAAGTGGTTCTGTGAATAACTCTCCCAAGCTCATACACAGGAAATGGGAAGTAATTATTAACTTTGAGAAACAGCCAAACAAGACCTTTATGGGATGCATGGTCATATACTTGATATCCTGTCTGGTCGGAGGGGGCCTGCAATTACAGAGAGGAGAGCCAAGCCGAGCCACAAGTTCATCAAAGCATTTCAGCCTTTATATTAAAAGAAAAGAAGAAACTACACGCAAAAGTCCCCATGTGCCCACATAGTTCAAGCGAAAAGCAACACAATGCACGTGTTCACACACACACACACACACACACACACACACACACGAGTACCCGCTGACATGCACGCACACCGAAGCATATGCATATATTCAGTAACCCTAGCAACAGCAGGGAGAGTCTGTTATTTGCACTGACCAGGTCCTGAGTGAGGGGCTTGCGCTCAGAGAGGACGGGTTAGGTCAAACAGGAAGTTCGACAGCTGGTCTCTCTCTCGCACATGCACACGCACACGCACACACTTTATCAGCCGCCCACCATCAGCAACATGCTGATATGCACGGCAATGCAAATAGACTCACAAACAAACAAATCGCACCATGGAGATCATCAGGGCTTCAGGATATTTGCAGTTAGAAGTCAAATAAACTAGGAATTTGCCATAAAGACAGGGTAGGCAATTTGGAGAAACCAGCAAGAGAAAGTGAGATTTGGAGAAAAAACGATAAATAAATACCACTAACCCCTTCATGACTTCCTCCAACCAAGTTAGAAATAAGACTGGCAATTTGAATTATGGATTTCTGTTGGGATAGAGAATTTTAACAGATTATATTCTTCGGAAGGAATTGCCTACCCTACCTTTATTGATTTTGGGCCGACACAGCTAAAGATGAGACTATATTCTCCATTCATTTTCCTGCATGTTATTTGAATGGCCCTCATCCATTGTCCACATTTTCCATGACTTCAGACTTCTGAATGTCCGTTCCTCCCTCAAAAACCCGACACACTCCAAGCAGCCTCATGACGCAATGGAGGCCGTGTGTGTTTTGGCAGCCACCACGAAAACCCCAAACTTAGAACAAGGAAGGGAAAGGGAAGATTCCAGCAGAAAATAAAAATAAGCCATTAAAAAAGGAACTTTTGCCTGGAGTGCAGGGATGGTGGTGTGTAAATGTATACGACCCCGTTAAACCCGACCAGGACAGTGTTTCCCACACACAACTCTACCCTCCACAGGCTCACAGGTGGGGGGACAGACGGTGACCACACAGATTGTGTGTGTGCGAAGGTGTGTGTGTGTGAGACAAGTAAACATCAGCGCTGGTGGTGTCGTTTTGGAAAAAACAGTGTTGACCCCAAACCCAACTGTCTACCGCGTTGACCACAACGGCCCGACGGAGCGTAGGATGTTTTGTGTTTATATCGCTGGGGAAGCGCTGTTTTTTTGTTTTAAATGCGCGGTCAAGAGGTTTGTAAACTCCCCGACGTGAAGCATACCGAGGAGTTTCCTGAACTGAGAAGCGCAAGTTGACGGTTCCCAGCAGCTAACGTTGGTGTGTAAGCTCTGTCTGTTGGTTGAACTGCGGAGCAGTAGCAGAGCAAAACAGCTGTTCGCAGTGCTGTCTGTCAGTGCAGTCTCTTCTCGTGCACACACACACACACACACACACACACACACACACACACACACACACACACACACACACACACACACACACACACACACACACACACACACACACACACACACCCCTTTGTCACTATCCCTCCTGCAGACCATTCAAACACAATAGCATGCTCCTTGCACGCGGCGACATGTCAGCCACACGGCACGTATTCGCTCCCCATCGCCGGGCCGAGACGGGGCTCCTGGTTCAACTCCTGTGGTGCCACGTGGGACGCACAGAATTCCCGTAATTCCTCTGGCATTCCTGCCTGCTATGGCTCGTGCGGTCACTTGCCCGAGCTTGCCCCGGCGCGAGAAGCCCAGTTGACACGCGTCCTCGGAGCCCGGGTTTTGGGGGAATTTGTAGGAAAAAAGCATGGCTGCGTTGGGGCAGATTAACTGATATCCACACTGAGCTCTTTGAATGGCCCTGTGCGAAGCCAGGCCTGGCTAGCCAGGGTTGGCGCTGTGTGTGTTACTGTAATTGTAGTGGAAGGGTGTGTGTGTATAACAGTGTAATTGTGAATGAGTGTCAGAGGCCCGGGGGGGGGGGGGTTTGGTTCAAACACAAATGACAAAAGATCATCTGCACGGCCTGGACGCTGTGTATCATCTTGGTACATTGAGTTTTTCATTTTTTTAAAGCAAACATTGTGTCTGCAGGACAAACAACATGAAGCTTAATTTTGTGTAGTTTACAGCTTTAGTTTACAACTTTTTCTATCCGTGTTCTTCAAGTAGAGTTTCAACTGTCAAATGTGTGGCTTTGATATTTACAATCCGGTTCTGCTGCAGCAACGATTTCTGTGTATGCAAGCTACAGGTAACCTTTACTAATGTCTTCGGCTACAATTTCTACAAATCTAAAGAAACCTTGTAGCATTACGTTTTTTTACATTAAAAAACAAAAAGAATCCGGTATTAAACAACCGCCCCTGAACTCGAGTCTCCTCACTTTGTATTCAGCTACATCATTATAATACAAATCGGTAAGTTACAGAACACCATAAACCAAATTAAAGATCCTGCATTTTTCACACCTTCATCTGCGACCCGAGACAACCAAATCTCTGTGACACAATCCGGGCCCCCCCCCACCCCCCCCCACCCCAGCTCCTACAAGCTCTGTGCTGTGTTCAGCAGCGCCTCTGTGATGTCCCTACCTCGGAGTATCAATCCACGCTCTGCCATCTCTGCGCGAAAGAGGAACGGAACCGCGAGGAGTCGGACGAGAAGATCCCAAAAGAAAATCAGCTGTAGTCTCTCACATTCCTACTCCCTTCAGAGTGAGTGCCTCTCGCCCTCCCTTGTGCTTCTGAGTCACTGTCAGTCAGCTTCTCAAGAATTCCAGAGAGAGAGAGAGAGAGAGAGAGAGAGAGAGAGAGAGAGAGAGAGAGAGAGAGAGAGAGAGAGAGAGAGAGAGAGAGAGAGAGAGAGAGAGAGAGAGAGACAGACAGACAGACAGACAGACAGACTCCTCTAGTCGACGTCAAGGAGAGAAGGAAAGTGAGGGGATGGGGGGGGGGGGGGGGTCAGAACAGGACAGGACAGAGGTGGGAAGTCGGAATGCATTGTGGGCCAGGAGGAGGAGGAGGTGGTCCTCAGGCACACAAACACACTTTGTTCAGCACCATCCCAGCATGCAGCAGGCATAGAAGGAAGAAGGGCCTCCCACGATGGAAAGAGAAAACAGACGAGACAGAGAAAAAAAGACAGAAATAGATAATATAGAGGACCTTGCCTCCCTCTTACTGCCAAACACGGACAGACACACACACTCACACCACAAATATGTACAGACGGCACTAAGACACAACACTGTCCTCCCGAGGATCAGATATAAAGCCAGAGGAGCCAAGGCCCCTGAGCAAGGCGTGAGGCAGCAACCCAAAACAGACCCGGAGAAGGTTCACGTACGCACGCCTGCCCAGAAACAACGCTCCACACTCAGCGTTTATGAGGAGTTCAAGTGGAGGGGAAGGCGCATGTCCTCGCTTTAACCTGCATAATTAAACCCCCACACACACTTCCTGAGTCTGAGATTGTGTTGACATTCTGCTGTCTGAACTGCAAAACAGCATTGGTGCATAAAGAAAACGACAACATGTGAAAGAATCCCATCACTGACCCCATCAGTGACTCGTAGCTAGCAGGAAGCACATTTTCTTAACTAACCACATTTGGCCACACAAGGGAAGGCAAGAAAGAATAGGATTTCAGGTCGAAAGGGAACAAAATAAGCAAAAATGCATTAAAAAAATACGCTGAACCGGCAGTCCTGTGAAGTTTGAACCGCGGAGCAGTGTGCCATTGAGGATTGTCAGGGACAACGGGAACATGAATAGAAAAACGAAACGAAGATACTCCACTCTCGGCTGAAGTGTTCCCCTTGTCAGTGCAGTTGTATCGGCCAATTATGAATGTGACTCAGAAGGAGTGCTGCACTCTAGGGCCTTATAATAACCAGCATTACATCATCAAGTTTTAAATTTGACACAAGGAAACAGACGACTTTAGGGTCAAGAGAAGACTCGCACCATGAGCAGAGACTAGTGTTTTAAAGTGCTCAAAAAAAAAAAGAGAGAGAGAGAGAGAGAGAGACTGAATTGGTTTGAAATGGCATCCTAGCATTAGCGGTAAGCAGGGTTTCAAGTAATGTAAAAGGAAGCAACTGAAGGTGAAAATGAGAAATAATAAGAGCACAGGGATGGAAAAGCAAGACGAATCCAAGAATGCAGGAAGGTCACTTACATCTGTTCAGCTCAAATGTGAGCAGCAGAGAAAGAGGTACTGTAACATGAACATTAGTTCTAGAGCAGTGTGTTGGATCTTTCAAGTAACCCTAGCCTAAACAAATTAAAGAAAACGTACGTCTTGATTCGCAAATGTTGGCTTTTGCCTGCCATTGCATAAGACATCTTCGTCAAACACTATGGGTTGAATTCGAAACACTCACCCATCAGTGGACCACAAGCCTGCCTTCCTTTCCTCTTGAAAAGGGCACGCTTCTTCCAGGGCAGCCATTTACTGGCATTCATGACAACGCTAGAATGCTGCTATTTTTACTAATAACATGAAAAATAAAGAAGAATCAAGAAAGACAGCAGCTAATCCGGAAGCGGAAGAGAAGAGAGTGGTGGAGGTGACGGTAAGAGAGAGAAAGAGAGAGGGGGGGTATAGAGAAGAGGAAGTGGAGGTTAGAGAACGTTTGCTGAGCACGCTGGGATTGTTTACTTGGGCTGCTGTGGGCTGGCATGACTCCAGTGACATCTCACACACACACACACACACACACACACACACACACACACACACACACACACACACACACACACACACACACACACACACACACACACACACACACACACACACACACACACACACACACACTTCCTCTGGAGACTCTTAGCAGGGGGGCGAGAAGGGGGACAAGGGAAACACCAATTGGCTCACCAAGTAACAGGTGGTATGTAATGTGTGAGTGTGTGGTGTGGAGTAATGTGGTCTGTATGTGTGTCTGTGTGTGTGTCTGTGTCTGTGTCTGTGTCTGTGTGTGTGTGTGTGTGTGTGTGTGTGTGTGTGTGTGTGTGTGTGTGTGTGTGTGTGTGTGTGTGTGTGTGTGTGTGTGTGAGCCTGAAACAACCAAACAACTGCAGATATGTCCAAAATAAAGCCAATAATAAAGTGAAATTAATAAGGGAGTGGGAGGAAGTGATGTTGGGGAGAGGAAAAATGCAGGAGCGAGAAGAGCCCTCCGCTAGAAGAGAGAGAAAGGGAGGAACATCAAAGGATCAACGGGAAAAAGAGGGAGGGAAAGGTAAAAGAAAGAATAGAAAAGAGGGAAGCAGCCCAATGGATAAGCAAGAGAAAGAGGTTGTTGTTGCGCTGTCTCGTTTCACGTGTCGCGTTTTGTTTTCATTCTTCTCCTTGTTGCGGTCGAGGTGGCAGGAAGTCCGGCCCGGCTCGGTTCAAACCCTTAACCCAGATTAACCAGCGATTCCCAGAGAATGAAAAGCATGCACCCTTGCAGCCTACTGTACTGCCCCCAGAGCAGAGAGAGGAGTGAAGAAGAAGGGTTGGAGGCAGCTGGAGGAACCAGAGGACGCGACTAAAGTTTCCACCCGTCGCTGCTTTAGGCATCCACTCTCCCCACATCTCTCCCTCACCCTCTTTGTCTCTCCATCTCTCACCCTCTCCATGTAGGTCTCTGGATAATTGCCTAGGTCTCTCTCTCTCTTACTCCCTCGCTCCTCCAGAACCTGCATGTCTTCCTCCCTCATCTCTCTTTCTGCGCTTCCATCCGCCTCCGTTTGTCTTCTCTGCCTGTATGGGTCTCTCGTACTCTCCCGTGTCCTCTTAGGTTTGTGTGTCTCTCACTCTGTCTGCCTGATGCAGTGTTGCCTCTCTTGCAGTCACACACGCACGCACACACACACACACACACACACACACACACACACACACACACACACACACACACACACACACACACACACACACACACACACACACACACACACACACACACACACACACACACACACACACACACGTGAGTACTTGCAGGCCAACGAAAGTACTTGTGCCGGCCAGAAACGTAATTAAAAAGTAATTAATGGCAAATATAAGTATTCCACAGCCCTATAATGGAAGGATGAGTCTTGAAAAATCACAATAAATGCCACCGCTGCAGCAAGTTCCTTAATATACACCATCAAAGTTTCCATTGACCCATCGCGCCGCATAGTAGCAAAACACATCCGCTTTGGTAAAAGGCACAAGCTTCTGAAAAACGTGTAACCCAAACTATAGGAGATCTGATTATGGGGCCAATTGGCGGCGAACCATGGAGTGGACCAAAGGAATGCCGCAGGAGATTTCAAGGGTTAATCTGCGCTTGGGGAATGGAGCTGTTTTTGTTTTAGCAAAGCCGCTTGTGTCGTGCAAAGAGTCAGAAGGTGGAATGAAGCTCTCCTCAGTGAGCCACGGGTGGGGTAGTTGGAGGCTTACTATCGGCAGAAAGGGGGGAGAGAGCGAGAGCCCGTTTTCAGTCACTTTAACCGCATTAAATAGGTCACAGGCGATAGGTAGTAACAACTTTCCCTGGACACATAAATACATATACTCACTTCAATTGGAATTAAACGGGAGGCTTGTATAGAAGGCAGATCATTTTCTGCTGATGCCTTCCAAGTTAAAATGTCGTGTGTGTTGGCACACATAGTTGCGTACACGCACACACACCCACAGCTAACTATAAGCCAAGGAATCCAAGTCACACACACAAACACTGACCACAGGGAAATGGTTTCTCCCCTACAATTCCAGCCTGCCGTAGAACTCCCCTTTCCAGCACCACCTCCCAGGACTCCATCAGCTCCGGGCAGAGGAGGCACCCCACCCATGAAAAAGTCAGTGAGGCGCGCAGCACACACACACACACACACACACACACTTTTGGTCAGTGACAATCAATTGACAATCCTGTTTTCCCAATGTTATCAAACGCATACAACTCAGATTGAAAACCTCAATGAAAGCTGTAAATTACCCCATGTGGTACCCGTTTTCTCAGAAACCATAACCAGCAACACCCCACCCCAAAAACAAGGAACAAAAAAATAGAGCATTCTCTGAACAGGCTGACATTCTACGAGAGTTGCGACATACAAATGACTCCCGCCAGGCCCTCCCTCCCAGCCTAGGAGTAACGTGGCCTGCAGTGTACCAAGGCCAAGGGTGGCGACAAGACATCCCACGCACCCCGGGGAGTCATTTAGGTGGGACGGGCACCGCACCCTTGTGGTGGCGGCGATGGATGGCCTCCCCGTAATCACCCCAGGGTGATGACACGTCCTCCGGGCACCACAAGGTTCCATGTGGGCCTTTTCACTTCTTGTTTTCTGGGTCATGCCCATGTTTTTGAAAGGGTGTGGATGGGTGGATCTGGAGCTCTGCCAACACCCATTGAAAAGAAAATGTTGTAAATGCTAAAGTGTGTTCTTTCAGGAAAATGTTTAGACCAGAAATTAAATAGTGACACTGGTATCTAGAACTAAATATAGGAAGAGGTGTGTGTTGTTTTCCCATTATCCATATTGAAGTCGCGTTTAATAAAATCTAGGACTAAAATACAATGATGAATTAATTCAACAAATGAAAGGGGGGACATTTAGACAATTACTAAAAACCGAGGAGAATAGAATACAGCTAAGACGTGTCAAATCTGCATTTTTCGAAAGGAAGTAGGTGTGGTTGCATGAGTCGACTCCTCATATAGCCAAATTGTTATGAGTATGCCAACATGTATATGCTAGCAAAGCTTATTCGCAAACATGCCAAGTTTCCATTCCCTGGGCCACTTGAAGCTGACTTTTGATTGAATGGATAGTTCTTGTTGCATTTGCATTTGTTTACTCTCTGTCATTTAGGATCAAGGTTTGTGAGCAAAAGGAAAATACTTTTAATGTACAGGAAAAATCTATACAGATCTCATGATTTATTTGGGAAGAAATAATCAGTATGTGAAATAAGGCCCATATACTAAGTTTATTTAGATTTTGTCAAATGGGACAAATGGGACAAGGGGCTGATTGAACATCTTTGACTATCATTTATAGCGCCCCTTGTGGCCAAAGTGGTGCCTTACTTTGTGTGCAAACCTGCTTATGTGTGGTTTCTATATGTGTACCAAATTTGGGTTGTTGTCCCAGTTGTTCACCTTGAGCGATTAATGTCAGCGTTTTTTTACCCATTCCCTTTTCATAATAAATAATAATATTCCAAAAAGGATACAATATTTTAAGCATAAAAGTAATTGTGCACTTCACTAATACATGCCAAATTCTTTGCCATGGTTTGGTATAGGAAGAGATAGCTATGGAAAATAAGGTGGAATAAAAATAACAATAGCCCTTGACACCCAACCCAACCAATGCTAAAATAATTAGACTAACTAAATAGTAAACAGGGGAACATTCAGACAAGCACTTACAAAGACGGAGAGACAAGGAGACCGAGAGACAACACAGCCAGGGCAGGTCAGGTAACCAGAGATGCAGACTGACTGTGTGCGCTTTACATTTTTTCCCATGCCGCCTGTTCTCAAATGACACACACACACACACACACACACACACACACACACACACACACACACACACACACACACACACACACACACACACACACACACACACACACACACACACACACACACACACACACAGGTTTATTGTTTGTGTGTGGGAAAAATAGTTATTGTGTTTAATCCTGGTTAAACAACAACCCACACCGCTCCCCACCTCTGCCAGCTACCTTTGACTCTATTTGGGGTGGAGAGAGGGTCCAAGGGCAGGACGGGTGAATAAACTACCCCAACCATCTGGGGGCAAAACATTGTTGGGAAATATCCCCGAAGGCTGGGATTTACCACCATGAATATAACTAGTTATTTCAAAGGCAAGAACTGGTTATCCCAATGGAATGACATGACAAGCCAGCTTCTGATCACTTGGAAAAACATGGCTGATGCATGCAATGCATTGTAGTATAGCGGAGTGGAGGAAGATTAAGTGACAACCATCAAAGGTGACCTCTATCAATGGGGGCAAATAATGTGACGAACATTCACGCGCCAAATGTGTATGTTTGCTGAAAAGTGAAACTTCCACTGTACTAGCACGTTTGTATGCGTGCATTCGTGTGATCAGGATCTCATAAAGCTACACACCGACACCCTCTCCACCCTGCCCCCCACGACAGCTTTCAGCTGTAAAAACATCCTTCCACCTGCTCCCAGCTCCCTGTCACCACCACACCATCGCCCCCCCTCCTCCCTCACCAGTCACAGCAACGGCCACCAAAGACAAACACTTTCTCAGCCTTCTTTGCAGCGCTGACCAATCACCAAGGGCCTGTATCACCTTAACAACATGTTGTATACCTCACACACACACACACACCTAACCAGCTATGAGGATAAGCTCGCTGACGAATAAGTCATCTTTCTGGAGATTTTCTGGTGGGTTCCAGTCTGGTGTCACGTCCACCGCTGCTTCCAGAGTTAATGATTGTTGAGGTTAGCAGATTCATGACCAGAGTTCTCTCACACACACACACCAAATAAGGGAAAAACGAACACATTTCAACCACCTTCACACTTTCAGTACACATACAAACAGGTCCAGTTCACACACGCACACATCTGACACAAACACACGCGCAGATCCACAACACACATACACACACACACACACACACACACGCTGAGGCACTGAACTACTTGATCAGCAGAAGACCATGTCTAAGCCCTTCATTTAGCCATTCCAGCCATGTCTGCTGTTTTTCCTAGGTCTTTTTTTGTTCTAGTTACTGCACCGAACTAAGCAATGTGGTAAATTTCCCTCCTTGAGCAATAAAAGTAAACACTACTTTTTTTAAAAGGGGTTGCTAGGCGATGAGAATCCTTGTAAGAAAAAGCTATGTGGTTTAGTGACAAGTGTTGTAAATTACGAACAAAAATGGTTCGATTCACTGCCCCCGGAATCTCCAGGCGACCCGAGGCTGGGTTGAAGAGAAAAGCGGAGGTTCTTGGAAAATCAAAAGCTTTGAGGTGTGCGTGTAGCCAAGAGAAGGGTTGGATTGGGGTTTAGTGGCAGCCTAGTCCTGCCTAACCCAGACCAATGCATTGGCGACCTACGACCCACACACCAGCTGATTAGCCTCACGCACACTGCTCCTATTTGACCTTGTTGGTTTGAGCCTCAACGCAGACAAGCACTCAGGAAGGAAATCGCTCAGCTGCTTCTGATTCGGTGGCGTCCATAATACATTAGGCAAACAAATTGAATGTTCTGCTTCTTAAAAAACACACAAGGAAAGGGATTTTTTTTTCTCCCTCTGATGGGATCGGCAGCCAGACTCCAGCTTCCCCTATTTTTTGTCGTTCCTCCTGGGAAAGTTGTCATGTTCAGGGGCCACTAAAGAGCCTGGGCTTCCCCCTCTGTCCTGCCTGGTAGCTGTAGTTTTACAGGGCACTTTTGGTTGCTTTTGTGCATGACAACGGCAAACGTCTCTCTCTCTCTCTCTCTCTCTCTCTCTCTCTCTCTCTCTCTCTCTCTCTCTCTCTCTCTCTCTCTCTCTCTCTCTCTCTCTCTCTCTCTCTCTCTCTCTCTCTCTCTCTCTCTCTCTCTCTCTCTCTCTCTCTCTCTCTCTCTCTCTCTCTCTCTCTCTCTCTCTCTCTCTCTCTCTCTCTCTCTCTCTCTCTCTCTCTCTCTCTCATATCAGGGACACAAGGGGAGTAACCCAACCCGCACCTGATCTCCACTTGATGATGTCACTAAACTCCTCGTTAGCTCCGCCCTCTGTGATGACACCAGGTGATGCCATGGTAGCGAAATAATCCACCAATGTGATACGATCCGCAGGTTTTTGTTACAATCCACTGGTCTCCAGATATCTAAAAGAAACAATGGCAAAGGAGTTAGTCATGATTGTATTCTCTCTTTGTCTATACGCGACATGGCATCATGTTCTATCACTATGTGTAATGTAGGTAGGCCCCCCACTGAGCAATACAAATCTGGCAGAGGGGGTGACCTTATGGATATTGCTGGCCTAAGGACCAAGTGTTATTTAATTGTGAGGCAAACATACATTCATGTATACATCACATAATATTGTGTTATGCTTTCGTCATTTTCTTCTTGTTAATAATCAACTTGTAGTGTAATCGACAGATACAAAGAGAGCATCAGTGTAAGCGATGATGGCAACATATTTAAACTAGGTTTTAATTGTCCAACGTCAGGCCTTCTATAATTTTCAGTTCCCCACCAGAAAGTTTCCTGAAACCCAGCCCGGTCAAAGCAGGCTGTTTTGTTTAGCAGCAGTTTGTTTAATCTATATACTTCTCTTTTCAACATCTTCAGGATTATTAGCAACATGTTTAATACAGAACAATGACAATTTGCAGCCAGTTGATCCTGTCATTCGGAATGGGATTAAGTTATCGTTCAAGTGTACAATTACCATAAGTATAAGTATCGCTTACTGACTTTCTGTTCATTATTTCTTAAGGGAGGCCCTTTCCTAGATGTAAATCTTAGTTTATTTACAGTTTAATCGTAAACCAACACACAGCAACCTATACACTGTGAGCCTTCATTTGTAATGTATAGATCATCTATCGAGGGAACTCAGTAGGTCTGATCGATCCTTGCCTCGAGTCTCACTCACCTTCACTTCCTCCACGGAACGGGGCGAGTTGGGTTAAAATAAACTCCAAAAAACAAAGTTGTAGTGATGTAGCCCTTATAACAACAGTGCCTCCCAAAAAAAACAACAGTGGCTTAATCCAAGGACGTTAAGGCATTCTTTGACGTGAGTGTGGAGCCACTATCTATGCTCAGAAAGCGCCATGCACCGTTCGCAATAACAATTTAACAAAAGCTGCAGTATGGGCTTTTTTTCCTTGTGAAAAATAAGTCTTATGCCCCGAGAGCACACGGGAGGCTTTAGTTTGCAGACCCAACAGCCAGTTGTTTCCGTTCAAGGGCGAACACGGCAACGCAAAGGAGGAGTTGCTTCCAAAAGTTAGTCCGTGTTGCCCTGTTTTCCTCGCTTTCCTTCGCTTTCCTTCCTTCTGTGAGACTGCAAACTTCTGACGTGCGGATGGAAACATGGCGCGGCGGGCGTCACGTGACCGCGGACCTGAGCGCCGGAGGATTCCCGATGGAAAACAGTAGAAATAGGGGACTTTTACCGAGGAATCACTTTCACTTATCATATACTAATTACTTATTATTTTAAATAGCTAATTAGCTGTGTATGTATATCACAATATACATAAAACACGTATATTATAATTCATATATTATCAAATTGTCTCATTATATTTAACATATTTAATTACCTGTATTTTAAGAGCGGTATATAGGAAAATGGGTTGAAAACAATTACTATTTGAACCTACGTACTTTCCTTTTGAGTTAATGATGTTTTGTTCTGACCCTGTTTAATAGCCTAGGCTACTCCAAAGTTATAGTTATTTGTTCCATGGAAAAGCATTGATTCTAACAGAGTTACGACTCCAATAAAGGTTTCTGCTAAATGAAAATTAAAAAAAAAACTAAAATGTAAAATGAAACAAAACATTTTTGAATTACGAATTGGTATCGATGCGTTAAAAGTGCACAATGCAGAAAACTACGAATAACATGTCCTGTAGCTGCATCTAGGGTGGCGGTTGTGTTAGGTCACATGGTGCAAAGACTCTAAGTGGTTTTCTACAAGGTGGTCTTGCAGTATGCCGCCTATTAAAATCAATTTAATCCAGGGATGCATTGAAAATCCCAATGGTGATGCCGGGCATTTAGGCGATGCTTAACATGCTCCTCTGCCTGATCAGAAGGTCATGCATTTGTTAGACGACCGTGTCTCCATGCTGAAGCCCATGTCTGACCTGAGGCAGACCACAGCTGCTTGTTTGTGTCTGGAGGCTTGCGTGACCGCTGCTGCCCTAAGAAGAGGCCACTCAGCTCCACCTGCTGGTAGAACACGCTCAGCATTGATAATATAAAGGCATATATTAATATATTATTATGTGTTTAATATATAGACTAATATCAGGAGAGGCAAAAAATGTGAATGAGGTCTTCATACAATCTCCATATGAAAGCTACAAAACTTAAGCCACCATTTGAAAATACATATATTCTGATCAAAATAACTGATAGAGAGTTGTGACAAAGCTGGACAAAATAAATACATTTTATTTATTAATATAGGCTTTGTACTTTTCTTTTTTTTTGCTTTATCTTCAGGTGACAGCAGCCCAGTTTTGCATCTGATGCTTTATCACAGGTCATCATCAGTGGGGCAGTAAGAGCAGCACTGCTGAAGAGCAGGGTCCTCAGCAGCTCTTCACCTTCTACGTCTGAAAATCATGAAGAACCTGAATGGACGACAGTTGCACCAAGTAATGCCTAACGACACTGATGGCGGGCCGACCTGTGTGGACTAGGGATCGACCGATACGGATTTTTTAGAGCCGATACAATACCGATATTTTTTCATCAGCCTTAGCCGATACGCCGATACCAATATTTAGAGCCGATACTACTTTTTTTTTTTTGCTCCCTCAATCATAAAAATTACACTGATAACAATTGTTACAAGTCTCAATTAAAAAAAAGGAAAATTTATTGAACTTCAATATAAAAAACTATATTTAACAAATAGTAAAAACAGGTGAGGTAGAACAAGTAAAAAAAAATAAAAAAAAATAATTGGCGAAAAAAATATCGGCAAAAATCGGCCGCGTATCGGCCGATACCGATACACGTAAAAAACGCGAATATCAGCCGATAATATGGGCCGACCGATATATCGGTCGATCCCTAGTGTGGACGTCTGCTGCCGGTGTCAAAGCTTCTGAATGATTTAAGATAACCTCTGGTGTAGTCATGTTGGAGGAAGAACTGCAAAGTCACACACACTGACACACACTGACACACACACACACACACACACACACACCGTACAAATTCTCTCTCGCACACACATACACGTACTCACACACACAAACAAAAAATCACACACACAGAGACAGTTCAGTGAACCCTCCGGGCACAAAACCCTGAGGCTCCATTCACGGTACACTGTTTTGGGGAAAATTGTTTGGATGAATGTTGTGCTATTTCAAAAGAAAAAATTATAAATAATATAAATAATAAAAGGGATTCTAAATGTGAGCCAGAGCTGAATGGCCTCACTACTATAATCCCTGTGCTCTTTCCCTCCCAGAGTTTTTATCAATGAGCTTTGCTCCAAGACTTTTTTAGCAAAAGCCATTCAGGCCCTGTTCACCTTAGACTAGCCTCATTACTTCTTCATGCTGGATTACTGCTCTGGATGAGTTGGCAGACGCCCCAGCATCTACCAACACCAATCGCTGCAGACACCAGTTCAGCCGAAATGGTGTAACTTATCCCGTTATCCCTGACAATGGCACCCCATCTCTTGGCTCGATTGTCATACCTTCTGGAATGGACTTCGAACAATTAATGTCGTCAACATACCATTTCATACAATTGGGACATATTTTATAGAATGAGTATCAGCCTTATTTTATGTAAATAATATGACTTCTTTGGGAAGATTTGGAGGAGATGCCAAAGAGTTCCGTTGTCCCTCCATTACATGTGTATTGAGAATAAACCACCCCAGCACTGCTTCTCTTCTGCGTCTCTCCAGTTCACAAAACCTCTTTGTCATCTAATAGATGAAGCTGACCGATGCTAGTCGGCTAACAAAGAAATGGTAAGGCTGAGTCGGCCTTCAAATCTGATGGAGAGAGGACCAATAGAGAGTGGTACGGTGATTGAGGAACACTTCTAACGAGGGACTTGACAGCTCCCCCTCTCAGCGACTCATGTCCAGACACCCACACACGCACCTGCCCTCCAGAGACCTCCTTTCAGCCTCTGATGGTGTAGATTGTGATCAACAACAATCAAACTAAATGGGTTGCAAACAAACCCCATTACAGCAGCTGCCCACAACATGCCAGTGATCTTCCTGACAGAGTCCTTATACACAGTGTGTGGGCAACATGTTGGCAACTTTTTTATTCTATTATGAATTAGCCTATTTATTAAAGCTTTTTAACTTTAAGAAGAGTGCCTTGGTCAGCTTATCTTTTAAGTTACTATGTTTTTGTTATACCAAAGAGCACCTTCGCACTAAACGATTTACTTGATCAGGACAACCCCGTAGCCATCCAACCTATCTACCTTACAGTGTGAGTGCACTTGGCATTTGCACAGACCAACTGTGTGGCCGGTCAAACTACGCACTGGTGAGCGATAAAACGTACAGAGGAACCAGCATCACATCCGTCCTGTTGGAGAAACCCTCAGCCTGGCAACAATGCAGAATTCAGGACTGGGGAAACTGGGATGGAGCCAGAGAGGATGAGGAAAGACTGTGACTGAGAATTATAATGCAATTGATATTTTCTTACTTTACGTTTTGTTATTGAATAGACAAGGTCAGGGTTAGTGTGGAAGATCAGTATTTTGAGAGAATTGCTTTTCATTGGTTACGATGTTACCAGACTTAGCCTGTAGGTGGCACTAACTATCTATGCACGTAGACCTAACTTCAGCTCAGTTGTGGTCCTGAGCTGAACGAACGCACTGCTGTTCCGTGGCTGCCCCTGCCTGTCACTAGATGTCTTACGGCGGCGTCTAGAACGTCATCACAGGTGGCCGTCTTACCACAGGCAAGCTTTCTGGTGGAAGAGAGAGAGAGAGAGAGAGAGAGAGAGAGAGAGAGAGAGAGAGAGAGAGAGAGAGAGAGAGAGAGAGAGAGAGAGAGAGAGAGAGAGAGAGAGAGAGAGAGAGAGAGAGAGAGAGAGAGAGAGAGAGAGAGAGAGAGAGAGAGAGAGAGAGAGAGAGAGAGAGAGAGAGAGAGAGAGAGAGAGAGAGAGAGAGAGAGAGAGAGAGAGAGAGAGAGAGATGAAGAGTTTCCCCTCAAGGTAGTCATTTTATACATTATAAGTAAGCACACAATAATAATGTCATTGTGACAGTGGCCGCTAGCCTTGGACGTCTGCAGAAAACCGTGACAGCTGGATCCACACCACCGGAATGGATGCTGCTGAATAGAGACAACCCCCACATCATCCCCTGCCCTGAACCCCACCTTCCTTTGTCCAATAAAGACACACAAGCACATATGTCTGATTGATTCATACATCGTTTTATACTTTGGCACTGAAACTGCAGAGTATCTATATTGCCTTTACTTAAATATACAAAAACAACATATCATGGTAATTCCTTTATGAGGTATAGGGGATGTTAAGTTAAGTAAAAAGCGAAGAAATAAAGAAGAAAAAAAGGGTCAAATATATTAGTCTTAGGTACCTCCTGAAACCGCAGGCTTGTATGTTGCAGGAAGATATCATTGATTTACAGGACGACAGAGTAACCTCTAACATATTGTTAGAGGTTACTCCGTTGTTTTGCTATTCCTGGTTCGGGGCTTGTAGGCCCGATCTCTATGAATTGTTCCGTTCATTTGGTCCAGGAAACGGGTGGCGCCACAATTACAGTACCCAGTGAAACTTCCCAGGCTCCAAGACACATTTGGTTCCACCCATTTGTATCCTATGTCCCTAACCATCCAATTGTGTACTTAAAATTTAAGAGATGCACTATAAAAATTGTAAATATGTGTTCCTTTTCTTTCCCTTCCACTGCCAGCATTCGTGACAGCCCTACTTAAAGAGGTTAGGCGCCACGCCACTATTTCAATGTTCGGGGGCACCCTCTTAAAAATTGTGGCGAACCCCCTCTGCCAAACCCCTCTCGGGTGTGGTCGCAGACCACCTTCATCGAACAGGCCCTGCCGGATAGCAGGCTGCCCTGACCGCCTGCAGCCCTAATACAGCCTCAGGTCTATCAGGGCCTGGCAGGGTCAGCTATCGAGGCTCTAGAACCTTCCCAAGATCCTTTGCTGGAACTATTACGTTATTCTTCGAAGAAAATAGTCCAATCCCGGGTTGCTTTTAACTGACTTTATTCGTTATAAAGTAGGCATGTTTCGGCATGGTAACTATGAAGCTTAAGGGCGGGAATTGTATCTAACACGTGGAGAGGAAAATACTTCAAGAGATCTACTTCAAGCCCCCGGGCTTAGGCCCGGGTGGCTCTCTGCCGTCTACCTATTGATCTCTGGGCTCTGCACTTCAAATCACCCGCTAGGACGTCAAGTGGGCGTGGCCTAGTGGGCGTGGCCGGGGTGACGTAATGGCTTCTGCTTCTTCACCTATCTAAAGGTGTTGCTATCTGTGGCTGGAGCAGCCTCCAATAAGGTCTTGCTCCCCTTGTGGCTATGTGAGGGTAATACAGCTTCTTAAAATACTTAACAGAACAAAGCAACTACAACTACGGTCGCCACAATATATAGACAGTTTTTATAGGCACTTGTGTCATCCCCTGCTTTACCAAAAACGTTCCATACCGAACAGAAAACTGTAACCCAGAAACCGTGATATGAACCGAACCTTGAATTTTGTAAACCTTTCCACCCCTCGTTCACCAGCCTCCTCCCTACAGTAGTAGAGAGAGCCCCAAACCCAATACGGAATGATATGCCCTGACCTCAAAGGTAAACCTTGAGATCAATGGTCCCCGCGTTCTCGCCATCAGATGAAGGCCTTCACATAGATGAGGAGAAAGATGAAGAAAGACTGAGACATAGACTCAGTCTTTCTTCCACTGCCACCGTCCACTTTAGCAACAGTACATTAAAGTATGCTGACAATGTGTGACATATAGTGTTTAAAATATGCACCTTGCGGAGAGCTTTTTCCCCCTTCAGGGTTCTGCTTCTTTACGACAATTACAGAGCCTACCCATCTGTTCAGGTCACTCTATGGCAAATGGCTGCCGCATGGGGGGGCTATAAAATCCCCCCTTGATGATGAAACCATGCTGCTAGCATCGAATTTCTATAGAGACTTCTATAGAGGCACCTCAGTTGTATGTAAGATACATCTGAAAAGTGGTTACCTTTATGAAGGAAGAAAAGAATGGTCCCCACCTGGACCCGTTTGAACCTTGACCATGGTTTGCAGTGCCATGGTTCCGCCAGAGGCCAAAAGGATACTATTACCACATGCACAAATCATCGACTTAGCCTATGTAAAGGTCTCTCTTAACTCTGATAGTTTACGAGCATATGCTGGTTATGTGTGTCCGTGTTTGTGAGTGTGGCAATGTATCTTGATTGTAAACTTGCATTTACCAGACAGTTACCACAAGGGGGCAATATGGCACATAGTATGCTTGACTTCTGTAAGCTCCACGTTCAGTTGTGTGAGCTTCCTCTTAAAAAAATATATTTAACAAGTAAGAGCTAATATATGGATTTTGATCAGACCAGAATCAGGAATATGTATTTGATGGATGTAAGCCTACAAACAATACAAAAACTTACAAAATAAAATCAACAAAGACATCTACCTGACCCGCTTTTATTGTTACGGCCCATGGAACTGCATTAGATAACGTAACCTGTTATGCTCCTGGGGGGGCTGGGAAGCACCAGGTAAAGCCCATTCTGTCATCCAGGAGGGGTTTTCCATCTGGGAGTAGATACTGTACCAATCGATACATGTGTGACGGGCAGACAGTGTACTATCTATATATATACTGGACTTTGTGAGCCAAACAAGCTCAAGATGTAAATGTCCAGGCCTCAGCTAAATGTTTGGGCCACCTGGTAGGAAAATACCTGTTATACGTGTTATGTGCCATTCCTATGTAAGATACACTATTTCTAGACACAATACACTTTCAATGCCAAAAAAAAATACCCTAAATGAAGGGGAAATCAGAAATCACAATACCTTTCTCCCCCTATTTTATAAAGCACAAATGAAATGAAAAAATGATGAAAAAGTATTACTATAGTGACATTTAAAAAATGGTTGAGATTGATCTCTCTACCTGGATTAGATATTGACCTTACCAGACCGCTAGCAGGCTAGTGTAAAAAAGCAATACAGGCAGGTGCTCAAAGTGAAACAGGTTAGCATCAATCAGAAGGAAGGCTTTAGCCATGCAATGCTGTGTTGTTCCAAGAAACCATGACGTCCGAAACGCCGTCGTCAGTTTTTCCTTGAGGTAGACCTAGTCAGCCATCTCCCTGAAAAGTGATCGGCTGAATAAAATCCATTTCACAGTGTGTGTATGTATGTGTGTGTGTGTGTGTGTGTGTGTGTGTGTGTGTGTGTGTGTGTGTGTGTGTGTGTGTGTGTGTGTGTGTGTGTGTGTGTGGGTGTGGGTGTGTCGGTTTGTGTCCTGATGCCCCCTCACTTTCCACTCAGTGCTCCCTGATAAGATGTTTGCTCTTTGACGTTTGCAGATTGACAGAGGATTTTGACCAGCATCTCAGACAAAGTCACTGCTGACCCCCTGACCCCTGTCCCCGACGGAACCTGACCTCACTCGTGGACTCAGGTGCAGTTGTGCGCAACATGCTGTGCCTAAACAAGAGCTGGTTTGTTGTCAAAGCCACTTGTCAGATAACCGTATAAGATGTACTTTTAAAAAAAGATGTAGCCTGCCTTCTAACCTTTCAACGTGTGTGTGTGTGTGTGTGTGTGTGTGTGTGTGTGTGTGTGTGTGTGTGTGTGTGTGTGTGTGTGTGTGTGTGTGTGTGTGTGTGTGTGTGTGTGTGTGTGTGTGTGTGTGTGTGTCTGTGTGTTTATTTGTGTGTTTGCCTGGGAAGTATCTATGGGTGCATACAATGTGAATGGTGTTACATGAAATTCATACGCACACAGAAAAGGCACTTTTCCACACACACAAAGTCCACACACACACACACACACACACACACACACACACACACACACACACACACACACACACACACACACACACACACACACACACACACACACACACACACACACACACACAAACGCCTACCAATGGGCACACACATTCAGAAGCATTGCCCTCCCCCTGAGAGTCAGTGATGAAACAGGAGGTTCCCTCACCTCGATCACACCCCGAGGCCTTGAGGCTCCCAGCATCTATATAAAGAGCCTGCACACCACACAGAACGCTAACAGTAGACCTAACAACTCACCACAAAGCACAGCCAGAGAGAGACCACGAGACACAGAGAGAGGAAGTACACAACTTATTATCGCCAAGCTTCAAGAGAAGACCAAAGAAGAAGAAAACACTGTGAAAGATAAACAGGTATGACTAGAACTATTTTTTATCTGTTTTAGTACATTTCTTGGTGAATTTATTAATTTACAGATTTTCATAACAAAAATTGATATGACAGCCTTTTACTTGTTGTATGTTTGCCATGTGAGTGTATGGATGCTTCTCTATTTAGAATATATGAAGAATACATTTTTCTTCTCATTCAACTCTTCATATCAGTATATGTGAGCCCAGAACAAGTCTGTCTCAGGTGAACTGTGTAAAAGTAATGCTTTAACTGATATGGTTTCATCCACATCATTTCAAATGTAGTCTCTATGTATCATGATTACAACTGCTTATCATGGCACATCTGCTTCATAGAGCTATAGTTCAATGAGTCATCCTGTGGAGAATACCGCTTCTGACTGAGCAATAGGAAAGACAGCCCCACGGAGGATTTATTCATATGAATACGATGGGATTTAACACCAAACGTGTCTCTTCGAAGTTGAAAAAACGTGTCTCTTCGAGGTTGGAAAGTTATCAATAAAGCCTATTTAAACTATGTTACTCGAGTCGAGAGTCATATAGAATAAATATAGATTATTTTTTTATTTAATATTTAGAAAGTATTGTGTACTATAATATTTAAAATGCAAAAAATAATTTGTTTGTAAAATGTAAAAAGGGAGGAGGGGGGTAAATATTTAAGAACCCAACCTGACAACCTAGCACTACACAGATTTAAACGAGGAGCCATGAGGGACTTCCCTTCCCTTGATTGGCAGAGATGCGTCACTCTACGGGGGAGAAGTCATTGAAGGTTACTGCCCATTCAGAATCGGGGGCTCTGTTTGTGCAAGTCCTTCCGCGGAGAGCGGCGCGTGGGATGTATGCATGTATTTTTTATTGTGAACCCCCGAGCACGAGGCCGCGGCGTGCGCAGGCATGTTTATAAATGCAGGTATTCTATATGCTGACATGACGTGGCCGCAGCTCCATTCATTACTGAGTGGCGAAATGTTGTCATGCCTTGCTTAAAATGAAAAGAAAAAAGAAACGATGAGTGTTTATTGCCCACACAGTAGCTTGAATCCGCTGAAGGCGCCTATCGTGATTCCCACACAGCTATTAACTCTATTGAAGTATTGACCCTTTGCTTTATCTCATAGATGCAGCTTGTCCTTTTAAAACTGCTTTCTGAATATTTATGTAATGTAGCACGATAGATTCCTCTATAAAAGTTTAGACCACTCACAGAAGAGAAATGATCGATGGCTCATTGCATTCACTCAATAATAAAAATTTCACCAGGTTATCTCATAATTATGAGATAGTATCTCGTAATTATGAGATAGTAGAGAGTAGTGACTCTTGCACAGAAGCATACGGCCGACATCTTTCTTTATTCTGGTTGAAAATAGTAACATAGTTACGCCATTAAATGCGTTTATGGAAACATTTTTAGCGAGAAATGTGCATTTTACTTTCATAATGTTCGCTCGGTGAATGTGAAGGATGTTTGGTTTGATAGTTATGACGAAGAGTGAACGCTCCGTTCACTTGCATGGACAGAGTCTCTGGTTGCTAAGCAACCTCAACGTCTTGGCGGACTATTTCTCTGCTGATCAACACTACGAATGCTGGAAACACACCAGACACACCATGTGAAGTTATTTAACCCGATTATTGTTATTTATATCCGAGATTATTTAATCTAACCCGATCCAAGCTCTATCATGCACCCAAACACGGGGTTTGGGTTTCCTTCCTGGGACTCCTAAATCCAGCGCAGCCACAGGCGCGTAGCTGCGTACGTAGGACCATTTTTGACACAAAATGGTCAAGCAACATTTTAGCTGCGTGATATACGCACGTACATCTATATCACGAAAGCAACCCTCAGCAAGCCTGGGACTAGTGCAACTGCACGGTTGCCAGGTGAGGACTGATGATGTCCAGCCCAAAAATGCTCAAAATCCACCTGGAAGCACCCAATCCCGCCCAATTTTAACTAAATTCTATTGCTTTCTATGGCCAGAAATCTGCAGAAAAACCCAACCAAATACCCTTTTTACACATTTTTACCCGCAGACGGCCATCCTAAGCAGCTCAATTGGGTGGGAAACCGCCCAATCTGGCAACACTACTGATGGTCAGAACACCAGTTATCTCATAATTATGAGATAATTATCTCATAATTATGAGATAGTATCTCATAATTACGAGATAATTATCTCATAATTATGAGATACTATCTCATAATTATGAGATAATTATCTCATAATTACGAGATAATTATCTCATAATTATGAGATAACCTGGTGAAATTTTTATTATTGAGTGAATGCAATGAGCCATCGTAGAAATGTACCTCATATTTGTTAAAAAAAACTGGTCAATTTCAGATCAACAAGTACTGCAACATAAGGTCATTGAAGCAGCAGCTGCAGATGAAACATGTTGAATTTGCATGAGGTACCTAAACAAGTGACTTCCTCTTTCTCTGGATTTTAGGTCAGGAAATTACGCAAACAATGATGGGAAATGTTGACCAAATGTTTGGTATCCTAGATCCTAGATTGTCAGTCGGCTTTTACAGGATTTTCCCAATTTAATAGGAAAATCCTGTCGTTTTTTTTTAGAAGGTTTACCACAGTAGGTTTTTTTCATTAGAGTATGCATCGTACAATAATATCCTCTCTGAAATGAAAGAAGAAGTGAGAAACAGAAGTGGCGTGACAACATTGTGTTTAATTGACTCATGTTTGTCTCTAACCCATTTCCCAGCCCCAGACCCGGTCGGACCATGCAGGCGTCCTGGCTGATGGTGGTGTTGGCGGCGTGCGCGTGCTGCCCAGCGGCAAGGGCCCTGTGTTGGCAGAGCTCCTTCTGCAGTGATCTCCGTACCAAGGACCGGCTCATAGTAGGTTCTGCTGCTCCTGGTCCGTCCTCCTTATTCGTGGTCCCTTATGTTACCCAAGTTTACATTGCTTCAACTACAACCACATTAAACCCCCAAATATCGAGGATTTGGGGGATTTCATTTCAGAAGTGTTTTTCAATTTCTATTTTAGAAGTGTCTAAAAAAGAATAATCTGGCAATACTTTATTGCCTCTCGCCCCTCTCGGCGTAGGACTGCCTCAGCCTGTGTGCGTCCCGGAAGGCCTCCGCCTCCTCCTCCCCCCCCGAGAACGAGAACAGCCTGTTGCTGGACCGGCTGCTGTCGTCCCTGGGGGATCCCCAAGACCACCCGCCGCTGGGGCCCAGCGCCAGGGGCCGCAGCGAGGACCGCCGCTCCTACGCCATGGAGCACTTCCGCTGGGGGAAGCCGGCCAGGAGGAAACGCCGGCCCGTCAAGGTGCAGGCCACGTTGGGGGAGGAGGTGGGTGGCGACGTCTCGGCCGAGAGGCCGCCGCCAGCGGGGGGCGTGGTGGTGGTGAGGGTCGGGGACGAGGAGGCCGGAGGGGGCAAGGAGGTGGTGCTGGACGTGCGGGACCTGGAGGAGCAGCTGATGCCGGGGGTGACGTTCAGCCCCGAGACCCTCTCGCAGGAGGTTAAAGACCCCGGGACGTACCGGATGAGTCACTTCCGCTGGGGGAGCCCGCCCAAGCGCGGCGACGGACAGCTGACTCCGTGGGAGGTGAAGAAGCCCCTGTCCAGGTTCTTCGGGAGCACCTTCAAACGCATGCATTAGAAGGGGAGGGTGGGGTGTGTGCGTGTGTGTGTGTGTGGGGGGGGGGGTGATGAGAGGAAAGGAAATGGTTGTAACCCCTGCACGTCTTGGAATCTCATCTTATACTTGTGGTTTTAAAATGTCTTGGATCAGTCCATTCGCATGCTGTTCAGCTTATTTTTTGAATGAAAAAAACACATAATAACCCCAAAAGTAAAAATAAATAAATATGCATGGGTAATTGAAATAAAATCCTCCATAATCATCCACCTACTGCTCTGACCCTGATGGCCTTGGCTCCCGCTCTCTCTGGAGAACATTATTGCAGGTGGGCGGCAAAGAACGTCAGTGATTCAAATTACGTAACTAAGAAACCAGCCACTGAACTCCATTGTTCTTTGGACAGAGGCGGTTGACAGTTTGTTATAAACATTCATCACCTACACACAATGATCATACTCTATAATTGGGGCAAACAGGGACACTGATTTGCTCGATGAATGTAGAGGACACATGTATTGTGATTTTTCTACATCATTTAAAAGAGAGCTCCAACTACCCATGACTATACACGATGAGATATCAAAGTATGTCAATGTAAATAAGTTAATATTATTCCTATTTAGAGCATAGGTTTATGTCTGAAAGCATGAATTAAAAAGAAACTGCCTATTCTCTTCACGTTTCCAGTGGTTAATGGAAATCGGCAAATTGTTTGCCAATTACCTGAGGATGTTAACAAGCAACAGCCTAATAAATAAGCTTTCAAATAATTATTTAAGAGCACCACATTGTCGTGGCTTTGAACTGCAAGTGTTTTTAATTGTATGGAATTGCGAGATGTTCGGATTTGAACTGCATTGTTATGCAAGTCGATGACGTATTTTCATGCAAAGTTAGATCATTTCAAGCTTTCAGTTCGGCAGGAAGAAACCTTTTATCTTAAAATCCCTGAAAAACCAGCGCTGGAGACAAACACACACACTCTTCATAATGATCACTTAAGAGTTTATTTCCACAATGCTCATTGAACTGTACAACACAGCTACAGCGACAGCATGCAATTTAGGGACTGACACTTGGGTAAGGCATTTCCTCCATATAAAAGCTGCCTGTGTCACTAGATAATCCAGTTGTAAAGTGCAAAGTTCACAGTCCACTTGACCTACAGCACTACATTGTAAACATATACATATTACCAGACATGTAAATGTTGACGGAAACTAATGTGGAATGAGTCGGTAGGCATTTGCGACCACGACAATCATGTTGACGGTATCACACGCGTTCACTTCAAAAATCACAAGATGGTGTAAAAACAAGAGTACAAATGTGGCAAAATATCAGTGTGGTTGAAAAACATTGAGACAGGCTCACTGCTTGAGACACGGGGTCAACAACTGGGATCATTATTTTTTTACTGTAAACTGTATTTGAATAGTTCGGTCTTGGGTAGTAATCGTTTGAAAAGACACATGGAATATTATTTGCATGAATGCCAGACACACACATAAAACATGATTAACACTTGACAGACAGTACGATTAACAATAATAATAATAATAGTAACAATAATACAAACACGCACACACACAGAGGAAAATGTACACAGGTCAATGTCGGCTTATGTGGACAATCATACGTATATGGTCACAAGACAATACATGGCGGACAGCTGCAGCAAAACATAGGGGAGCCGCTGGACAATCCAAACATAATCAATAGAACAGGATGATGGGATTGTATTGGCAGCTACATTCGGCAAGCCCAACGCGGTCATGTGACAGAAACACAGGAGAGCGGTTGGAGGTGGTTGGAGAAGCATTGTATCGTTGTCATACAGAGGAGTGATGGGGGTCCTATGTAGCCCACCATCTCGCTCTACATTGTCCCCAATGGCATCATTTTTGAGGAATGGCGTTGCGCTCAAAACAAATTATTGCCGTTATACACCTGTGTGTGTGTGTGTGTGTGTGTGTGTGTGTGTGTGTGTGTGTGTGTGTGTGTGTGTGTGTGTGTGTGTGTGGGCTTTAAATTGTAATAAATAAAACTAGCCATATTAACCAGTATTGTATTAAGTTACGGGCCAAGTTCTTGTCTCCCGCGACCATCGAGACAATTTACGATCACATATATATTTTGTTTTACAGACGAATGAAAGTCCTGTTTCCTGGCATCACTTGGACAAATGACTCTACCGTATTTAGTCCATTGTTTTACTGCTGCTTCGGTTGATTTAAGAAGCATTAAAAAACTTTACTTATTTATGGCCCGAATCAGTGCAATGAAAGAAAATTAGGCATATTATTTAGTAATATATATATATATATATACACAATTAAAGGTATATACACACACTCAACCCTCCTACAAATCTGCTTTCCGGGGATATTTACAACTCTGGGCTTATATACAAATGTGTGTGGAGCAGCGAGTACAGCCAGTGTGGTTTAATGAGACCACACTGGCTGCTTGATTGATCTGGTCCTGCTTGTTTTTCTGAATCTTCTCACCATTTGGGGGTTCAACACTCAGGCTGCTGCGGCCACGAGCTGTGGGTTTGTTTATATGTAGTGCGGTTCAGTGGAGTGGCTGGGACCGGACTAAGTGCCACAGTGTTCAGGCAGCCGGCATTCGTCAACAGACAGCAACACTCGCTTTGAGAGGGACACACAAAGACAATTAATTACCTGTTGTAAGCAAAGCAAATTAATTACCACAGTTAGGATGATAAAAACAAGGTAGGCGTAATGGCCCCACATTAAAATTAGAAAGGAAGAGGAATAAAAACAGAACAATAAATAAAAAGGTAGAAAAAAATTAAACCTTCAATGCATTTGTTTAAAAACAAACAAACATGATGCTTGGAATCCCTTAAACATTGGGTCAAATCGTCAGTCAGTGACGACTTACGCTACGGAAACCAAAGCACGGATGTGCTTTCCTATGCATTCCTCCAATGACCCTAAATAGTAAATTTAACAACCTGGCCTACAGTTTACAGGACCATTATGTTTTACTGTTGCCAGGTAAGATGGCTCCCAAGGGTCGACCGCCCAGGCGTCACGGGGAAACGGAAACAAAACAAAAACAGCCTTGTGTGAAAGGGGTCATGGACAACATTAAAACGCGTAGGGCATGCAGCAGGTCAGTTTGAACGAGGACTTAAGAATCTACGGTTGCAGATTTGTCAACGGCTCTTGGCAATGTCTCTTGGCAAAAAATCAAAAAAATAATAATAATAATAATCCTAGAAACGACTGGGAAGCGACGATTGGGCAGCTAAATAATTTAAGTTAGCTTGCTCTATTAAGTTTGGCTTCGAACAACTGGAGGGTTCCCCCGGCCTTCCACCGGGCTTTGTTTGATTGCAGGCTACTACTGACCGAGGAAGCTTTCGCGTTTTCTTCTACCCCGACTTCAGCAAGTGGGTATTTACCCGCGATGACCGTATCAGAGCTATGACACCCCCTCCCACCCCCCAAGCTAGTACACGCAGAGGTCTGGGAACTTCATCTCGTAGACGGGTACGGAGCGGCTCTGGGTCTGGCCGTAGCCCGACGAGATGGTTCCCGACGGGCTGGGCGGGGGTCTGCGGTGGGGGGACGGGAAAGAAAAAAATCAACGTTCCCAATAAGTGACATAACAGTGGAATGAAACCACTACAGGAGGTATGTCATTTTGAATTCCCGAGCATTGCAGCCGTACCTGATGGTGATCTCAAAGATCTGGTTCAGCTTGCTCTGCAGTAACGTGGCCTGGCGGGCGAAAACGACAAGATGTTTTGTGAATATAAAGGAAATACAAAATATCAATTTACAAAAACAAAGTAACTTCGTCAAGATGCAACCCTTTTTTCCTTTTTTTTTCTCAGAATGACTTGTAAATTATGACTGTAGCGAGTGTCTAGTGAATTCAATGCATGCAGCCAGGTAATTTGGGTTTCGCATTCAAATCACTTTGGTGTGTAGACTGGGACCACATTGACATAACATTTTCCAAAAAAGGCAAAACTTGATGAACAGGTGTGGGTACGCTTGTTGCTCACAGTTTGTGACTCGGTTTGTGAATCAACCACGATGCAATTATTTTTTACATTGATTGTATAATTCAGATATTATGTCCGGACGTGTTCATCACTTTGAAGCGTCCTCTGGAAACACTTTTGCTGTCGTTTGCTGTACATTCTGTAATGTGTGTAGTCTGTATTGTGGTATCTTCAATTGCAACACTTTTTCAATATACTGCATAGTGTTTTCGGGAGTAACCGAATACATGTACCGGCGTTACGTATTCAGAATACAAATTATAGCTAACTGTATTCCGTTACAGTTACAATTTAAATAGTTGGTATATAGAATACAGTTACATTGTTGAAATCAATGGATTACATGACGATACTTCTGTTTCAGCAGTTTATTCGTGCTTTCACACCAACAGCATTTAGTTCGCACTAAATGAGTTTGGTCCCTTAGATCGGTACGTTTGCGTTGTTGTGAATGCAACCACCTCACTTCGATGTGAACCAAATCAGCCGACCGAGACCTCCCTGAACAGCTGGTCTCGGTTCGCTTCCAAACAAACCCTGTTACGGTTCCCTTGAGATGTGAAAGCGAACGCACCTCGGTCCGATCCAGTTCTACAAAGCATATGCCTCTTTGGACGTAACAAGCACCCCCTCAGCCGCGTGCATTATGAGAATTGTTGTTTGATTAGCGGTAACTCAAAGACTAGCAGCAAATTGTCGGACCGTCAGGGAATTTGTCCAGACACCCACATAAAACGTATGCTGGAAAACACACATAAAAATGCCGATGCATCTCTCTCTCTCTCTCTGCGTTTTTATAGGCAACACATATATGCACTTAGCTCAGTGAAAAAAATGTTAGATGTAATAGCAAATATCTTTTGCATGAACATACCCTTATAGTCTTGGTTCCAATACAGCAAATTATATAAAATAGTGCACTTTCAGGGAGACTTGGGCCTAACACATTCAGCCAGTTTGAACAGAACACCACACCAGAATAGGCCTGTTTAGCAAGCAGGATTTGATGCCGCATTCCTACTCTTATAAAATGCAATTCAATGTGGAAGTAATCCAAGTATTCAGAATACAATACTCAGATTGAGTGATGAAACGGAATACGTTACATATTACATTTTTGGGCATGTATAGCGTATTCTGTAACTGGATACATTTTAAAAGTATCCTTCCCAACACTTAGGGAAGGATATTTGTTGTTTGATTAGCGGTAACTCCAAGACTAGCAGCAAATTGTCGGACCGTTGATGTTTTATACATTTTGTGTGCTTTGTCTATTTTCATGCGTTATATTAAGTTGCAGTTTGTTGTCAAATTGATTTGCTTTTGCTTTGTCTTCTTGCATGTGTTTCCTCGATGTTTCCTAAATCCAAATGTGAAAATTAGCAAATATTTTCTATTTCATATCTAGTTTCAAGAGACTGGAATATTCTGGACCGAGAGGACATCTCACTTCAGAAGTCTGCCGAATTTGGTTCTCAAAGCTCTATCAATGATGTCACGGTGGTAGTGTCAAGTGCTAGGCACCACTTCACCCACACGGGGCTCGACACCACATATAAACGGCATGACGGCGACAATGACTCAGATTCACTCCAAATCACGTTTATCATCGCCCCTGAGTGACATGCCCCTGCAAATCGCTGGAAAGGGGCGGTCGCTGGGGCTGGTGGTGCATGCGGGCTGTGAATACCATTCAAGATTGCATGCAGTTATAATGATATATTTGATTGTACCCTGGCGCCACAGTGGGCAGCTATCTCCTCGAACGGGGCCTTCTGGAACTTCTCGACCACCTGTCGCCTACGCTCCCGTTCCTGCTCCTCCATACCCACACTGTCCACTGGAAGGGGACACACACACACACACACACACACACACACACACACACACACACACACACACACACACACACACACACACACACACACACACACACACACACACACACACACACACACACACACACAAACACACACACACACACACACACACACATTTGAATCCATTGAAGACTCAAAAATAAGCATTTATAACTCCATTAACTTCAATCATGAAACACTTGAAAAAACTGCCAGCACAAATTGAGTAAACATACCAATGGCGTTTTTGAGCGTTTCAAACGTGATCTCCTCTGCTGGGGTACGCTGTGTTTAGGGGAGAGGGACAGATTTTAGGAGGGGATGTCGTATATGGCATTGAAAATCACAACAGGTTAACAGTATAAATAAACATACGTCTCAAAAACGTGGATCTGTTACAGAATGCACACCCACTTATCCTAACCCCGCCATTTGCTATCCAATTTTACACTTGGATTCAAAAGTAAAACTCCATTAGGATTGTACCTCTAAATACATAGGATATTTAGGTGAAAAGATGGAGCCTCAACTCTTCTTCATGAATAGGTTCAGTGTTTTCTTTCACACTGGCGCGATTATTATTGGAAAGCTGGGGATTAGTGAGGATGTCATTGACGAGGAGCGTCCTAATGAATGAGCCCGGCCTCTTGCCTCCGCTGCAGTGATGCACCGAGATGTAACAACTCCAACAGTTAAATGCCCAGTGAATTATATGCTCAGTCAGAAACTTAACCAACTGAGGGTGCGGTTTACCTCAACAATTGTCTGCCATGGGTACATTGAGCTTCCCCCCCCGGACTATGTGTGTGCGAACGGCTCCCTGCTGGGAATATACCCAAGCCTGGAGGCGCCCAAAGATGCTACTGATGTTATTCCATCACTCAGACTGCGCTAGACGGTCTTTAACACTCTTCAAGCCTTCGAGGGCCACAATCTAATTTGGTTTTAATTATTTAAGAATTTACGTTCACAGTTTAAATAGTAACCCTTTAAGCCCCATCAAGTAAGTGAGGGCAAACTGTATCTTGGATGAAAGTCAAAAAATTTTACACAATACATTTGCACATTAAGCCCGACCACATCTATGGGAAGGTTATGTGCTATAAACAGTACACACACACACACACACACACACACACACACACACACACACACACACACACACACACACACACACACACACACACACACACACACACACACACACACACACACACACACACACACACACACACGGGAAGTGCTCTGGGCTACATTTGGCCTTTACATTGGGGTTTGAATCCAGAACCTTTCCGCTACACTCAATGCCACCACATTATATGGTAATATATACCATTGTGCTTCTCACTGCTTGGCACACTACCATGCAGCCAAATGTGGAACCTTAAGACAACAAAGAAGTCCTCAGTACGGCCTTCTGAATTAAGTGGAGGAGTTGTTTCTGTGTGTGTGAATGGGCGAAGGAGTTCACCTCCTCTTTCTCAGGACTGTTACGGGACTCGTCTTCTGGCGGGAGGGAGATGTTGTCCCCGATGCTCTTCCTCTTGGAGAGGCGATCCTCATCTGGGAACAGAACATGATCCGTCTTTATAGATGCACTAAGGAAGGGCCATGTGGCCATTTGCCGAAAAAACGGTAGTTCTTTGCACCGACAGATGGCCCAGCAATCCACATTCTGTCCCAAACCACTAAAACAGGTGGGTTGAGTGTGGTTTATATGGTGGACGGTGCCCAGTCCTGCTTACCGGTGTACTGGGGGATGTATGGCGTGGCCAGCCGGTCTATGTTGTAGCCGCTGCCTCCCAGGACCTCCGTGATCTTGGACTGGAGGAAAAGCACCTCCCCTTCCACCTTCTCCAGAGAGGGAGGTAGCCTGAGGCAGGGGGTCGAAAAGGACATCAGAATCAACGTCAGAACAAACAGCGAGTAAAGAGTATGGATTTGTCTCTCACTTGTCTTGTACCCAAAGGTAGAATGGAAATGCTAAAGAAATGTAAAAATACAGTACAGAGATCATGAAGATTAGGCCAGGATATCCAGACCAGAACTGAGTCCCCTTGGACCCCAGATGTTAAAACAATGAATACAACAGTTGATTAAGCGGTGGAAGGCACATACTTGGGCCCTTCTATGAAGATGTCCTCCGGCAAAAGGAAGGGGGCTTCTTTCTGTCTCACCTCAATTACCTGGGAGGGGGTAAGTAAACACAGCTGTTAATGAAGTTGCATGCGGTCGCCTGCAGGCATACACACTAACGCATACACAGGGGTATTAAGATAGAGGGGGGGGGGGTTCTCACCTCATGTATGTGCTGGCAGAAGGCGGGTACTGTGGTCAGCTGACAGATGAGGTTGAGGTACGCGCCAGCGAGCGCGTGGATAGCACAGCGGTTGAACACGGGCATGGACTCCTCCGTGGACAGTGCCAGGTCCTGCACACACACACACACACACAGATAAGTGATGGCTGCATAAATACTGTCAGTTAAAAAGAGTGCAAATGACTTTGTTTATATCCGGTCCCATGTTAACTTGATCTTTTTGGAATTTTGTTCAAACACATTTTCCAGCACAAGAGGGCACACTTTTGCCTTCTATCACAGCTTATTACAGTCCATTACACATCGGCGAGACTCAGGGAGAGAGGGTGAAAAAAAAAAATAACACATCAGCGAGGACCTCTCCTGGTCTCACAGCACCCAGCACATTGCCAAGAAGCCCCAGCAGCGGCTGTCCTTCTTAAGAAAGCTGAGGAAATTTGGACTGTCCACCAAACTCCTCAGCAACTTCTACAGGTGGATAGCCTCCTGACCAACTCCATCACAGTGTGGTCTGGGAACTGCACGGTACAGGAAAGCAAGGCTCTCCAACGTGTGATTAACTGCACAATACATCTGTGGAGCAGCCTTCCCATCACTTCATGACACACACCATACTAAAGAGGGCACACCACATCAAGGACACTACCGACCCCCGTCACACACTTTGCACACTGCTACCATCTGGCAGATGCCACAGGAGTGTGAAAGCCAGAACAACCAGACTTAAAAACTGTTTAATCCACAGGCCATCAAGCTGCTGAATGACTATCAAACACTGATGACACTATTTCTTTTCAACTGTAAACTTATCCAATAATAATATTCAATATCCAATATACATATTCGAACTTCTTATATTGCAATGTCTTTCAGTGCCTTCTGCTGTATGCGAAAATTGCACATGCTAAACCCCAACTTATATAAAATTATATTTAACTGTTTTTGTTTAACTAAATTCTGCTCTTCGTACAGATTTACTTTATTTTAAGTATATTTTGTGTGAAGGGAACTTGCAAATTAAGAATTTCATTGTCCGGTGCAAACTATGTTTCCATTGTGAATATGACAATAAACCTCTTGTGTCTTGAATCTTTCATGACTAGCATAATGTCATCAATTACAAATAGTGTCCACGTAAAAGAGCTAAAATAAAAAAAGAATACAAATATTTACAACGTTAATACAGAGTTACAGAGTTCAGCCAAGTCCCGGAAAAATCAATGAAACGTTGCTGGCAAATCGGAACAATACGACTTAGCATACTGTCTAAACGGCCCTAAATCACATACCTCAAACGAAACACAGATTCGCCTGGTCAGAGGCATTAAGCGGCATGCAATCCTCACAGCAGATCTCAGGCTCTGCTCTATCCCCGTGTGCTCTATCTATCCGGTCACCTGCAGGGCGAGCGCCAGCCGGATGAGGTCCACCACCACCTCCTCGTTGGCCAGCTCCATGCTGAGCAGGGCCAGCAGGTTGTAGAGGTTCTCGTAGTGCTGCCGCCCGCTGCTCTGCTCCTTGCAGCCCAGGTAGATGTGGCGGTAGAGCTGCTGGCCGTGCTGCAGACGGCGGGGGGGGGGGGGGGGGGGGACAGAGATTATAGAGAGACACGCATGCATAAAGAAAAGAAAGTACACATGTGTGGCTTTGCATTCTATGCTGATGATACGAGCAATGAAGATACGAGACACACTGAGCTGAAATCGATCTTCTACCGCTTCTGATATTTTTCATGGCGGCTTATTGCCATGCAACCATCGAGGCTGTCTGACTACAAACTGGTTCTTTGCCCCTGCTGTCTCTCCAAATGACATTCCTCCTGTTCTTAGCCCGAGGAGACACTTAATAACATTGTTGCTTACATTTTCTTACAATCATTAGGGATGGGTGAAAAAGTGATTTTTGGACCTATCAGGATTATCTGCTAATAAATATATAAAAAATATTGGTAGCGTCCTAGAAAGTGCGCTACGGTTTACAAGCCAATAGTTGATCCATCCATTACTTTCCGGTCTGGTCTGTCATGTTCATTTAAAATACAACACATTTCTTTCTGGTATTGCAAAATCTACAGAATCAAAAACTGATTTACTGATTCGAAGAATATGAGCACTCAAGCATTTGTCTTTATAATTGGACGAGGTCCCTGCTGATTCCCAGCACTAAAGTCCATAAAGCATACCCTCTATTGAGAGTTAATTTGATAGTACTAGAGAATTGCAGAGGGATTACCTTCTTCATGAACAAGTTGTCTTGTCTGGAGCACTTGTCCACCTTCAGCTTGAGCACAGAGATATCCGAGATAATGCTGGACAGAAGCGCAGACACCCACACACACACACAATTTAATATGACCATTACAAATTCAAAATACTTAGAAAAAAAGAAAATCTTAATCTTGAGCACACGGCTGTTTCCAGACAAGCGTCCAATTAGACACACGCCCTACATGAAGCGAGCGGAAAAATACAGCCCTACTACATTCATGCTCTGTGTGTGTTTCGCTTCACAAAAACGATATGCTTCTAGTTCATCAGCGACCCCAAAGGAGAAGCCGAATCATCACAACAATGTGCTTCTTGTGCTTTGTGCTTTTCCTCGTTCAACAACACAGCACACGAGTCATTCCACACAACGTCGCGCCCATCCCTCACCTGATGGCGGAGAACTTGGGGCGGTTGTCGTGGCGATCGATGAGGCTGAGCAGGATGTGGATCACCAGCAGGCGGACCTCGGGGTCTTCGGTGAGGGAGAAGGAGAGCAGCGGCTCCAGGAACGAGCTGGGCAGCGCCGTCAGCATGTTGGTGGTCTGGAAGCCCGCCGTCACCTGGAGCGCATGGGGGAGGGGGGAGAGAGAGAGGGCGAGAGAGAGGAGTGGTTCAGGTGGTAGGTGGTGGATGGTGGATGTATGTCGTCAACGTACTGGAATTCATGCCTTGGGTCATTGTCTGAATCGCATGATGGATATACTGACGTATAATTACTCATAACTATAATTAGACGAATCTTGACAGCCGTTCATTCGATCGACTTCACATTTGATTGTGTGTGACCCAAGAAATTGCAGTGTTAAGCAGGAGGTCGTTTCGATCAGCCGATCTTGAGAAAGCGGCAACAATCACCCCGTCCCAAACAGGCACGATTGATCAAGCCCTGCGATAGTGTCACTAATTATGGGTCTGTTCATTATATACAAATATCTCAGAAATGAGTGTTTTGACTGATAGCTGTGATTATCCTACGATGATGTCTCTGTGAAAGGGGTCTATTGTCAACTAATGCAGTGCAATGCATCGTCATTGTATTGTCGACTAATTGTCATCGTACGGTCAGTTTTCTCAGTGCAAGGCTTTTTTAAGATACCCTTAGATGTTAGCTTTATTGTCATGAGAACCTCAAGACTCACCTGGACCAGGGACTTGAGCAGCATGATCTGGATCATCCTGGTTCCTTCAGGCCTGCAGACACAGAGCACAATTTGGGTTACATTGATTACACATATCAAGTATGTGGAACATTTTCTTTGCATCGGTTTTTCATCAATAATGAGGCAGGCTTTCCAAGTGTTGCAAATGCAAATGTGGCAGAAGTAGGAACAGCAAGACACGATATATTTCACAGCAGAATATCTCCTAGTGTGTGTGTGTGTGTGTGTGTGTGTGTGTGTGTGTGTGTGTGTGTGTGTGTGTGTGTGTGTGTGTGTGTGTGTGTGTGTCTCACCCAGAGCACGAGGAGGACAGTGCAGGGTGGACGCCAGGCACAGGGATCTTGCCCATGATGAAGAGCATGACCTCTGACCTCTGGTAGGTCGGCAGCGTGTTGGCAAACGACCCTGCACAGAGAGAGAGAGGAACCATGAATGATTACAGTAGCCCAAGGTAGTAATGCGCGATATAAACGATGTACACGATAAAAAACGGCCTATCGCGATAATGCATGTTGATGACACAAAATACAATGTTTAATTTTTGGTTTGGGGCGGTTCCATTTCGCATTGCAATTTTCGCAACAGTGCCAGAATTGTCAATAAACCTGCATGTGTGCAAAGAACGTTAAAACATTGGACAAAAAGGTCTGGGGAGGGGTAAAGGGGAAGAAAGGGGAAGAAAGCGCCTGTTAAAGTAAACAATCATGGATATCCAGCGTGATATATATTGATCTGCGGACCAGTCCAACTCCTTCTCCCTCATCCTGACTCGGAATGTGTTGAATGCATCGGCATTTTTATGTATATTTTCCAGCATACTTTTTATGTGCTTCTGTCGGACCGTCGGGTGAAATTGAGTCGTAGCTCAACATGGAGCAAAGAGGAGACGGAATGTCTTTTGGATATCGGACCCCAATATCCAACAGACATTCCGTCTCTCTCCTCTTTGCTCCATGACTCATTTTCACCCGACGTTTCGACAACGTGCTGCTAGTCTTGGAGCTACCGCTAATCAAACAATAATACCCATAATGCGCACGGCTGAGCAGGTGCATGTTACGTCCAAATGTTTATGATTTTTTTTCTTGATCAGAGCGAGGTGTGTTCGCTTTCACATCTCAAGCGAACCGCACCAGGGTTCGTTTTGAAGCGAACCGAGTCCACCTCTCCGGCTGGGTCTCGGACAGGCTGTTTGGTCCGTTCCCGAGTTCGATTGTTTTTTATTCGCAACAGACCCAAAGGTCCTGGGACTAAACTTGTTTTAGTGTGCACTAAACACGGGAATCAATTAAAAAAGACAAAATCTGTATTAAACAGACAAGCAACGGCTTGGCTGTTCCGCTCTCACACTATGAAACTGAACCTCCTTTAGTTTGGATCGATAAAAAATATCACGTGATCGACAAAATTCTTAACAATCAATGATCGATCATCAATTAATCATGCCCATCCATAATTGTCAGTACAGTGTCTGTTCCTTATCTAAAAGAACACCAGCTTTTCCTGTTCTCTGCATCTTGGGTGGCATTTAAGAACCAAGGACATAAACTAAGTGTAGTGCCTTTTAGAATGCTTTGCACTAAAGTTTAGTGCAAACCATTCTAAGGAAAGAAACCCAATACTTGACGCTTTTACCTTGTTAAAGTTTCTGCAGCTCATGCCCTTGAATTTTATTTATCTGCAACATTATGTTGATTGATTATAGTGTTGCACAATAAATGTTCTCAAAACTAGCCCTTTTTAAAAAATACATTTAGCAGTTTGGCTTTCCTTAGGGTCTATGTAACCTGTTCTGAAATGGTTATTTTATGATTTTTATATTGTGATATATATCGTTATCGCAAGAGGCTGCAATGTATATCGCAATATGGATTTTATACCATATCGCCCATCCCTAGCCCAAGGTCACAAACAACACCCCCCTTTCTATTAGCACGATGTTCTTCTAAAAGGACAAACACACAGGGACTCTTTCACAGGCCAGTGGTACATGTCTCACACACACACACACACACACACACACACACACACACACACACACACATGCAGGTGGTGTATGCATGTGTGGCGGTGGTCATGATAACCACGGCTGTTTGCCTGCTGGCCCTCTTCTGCTGTCTTCTGGTTGACCACGAGCTCCAACGTACAAACACACTCCCAACACAGCTGTCGCCAAGGGATACGGCCCAAGTCGATGTTCTGGAACATTTAATCTATGGAAATGCTTAGTAAACTATTTGTACAGGTTGGAATAAAGTTTAACTTTTAAAGTTTAACCTTATGCAAAGATCATTGTAATTATTGCATCAGAGAGGCGCTCTCAGACAGCCCGCTAGAGCTTGATTTTGGAACTCTGAATTGGGCAAGAACATTGATTTGATGTGGCATTATAAGTCTGTGTCCTCATTTCCAAAAATAAAAAAAATTAAACTCCATATTTCGGGGGCTACGGGGTCGGGCTGAGCTGTTTCCTCCCCCTAAGAACTGCCGGTGTACGGTCCACAGCACCACCCTCCAGTTCCTCAGCTCTGATCCCTCACTGCCTCACGGCGCTCTCCGCTTGAGCCTCACAGGGCTTCCTCAGCCCTCCGACTGAGTGTGGAGCGTGACGAGGCTGAGCCCATAAGGCTCCCCCGCCTGGTGGCCCACATGGGGGAGGCCTGGTCACGTGTCCCAGCCTCAGCAGCTGGCGCTGGGGGGCCATGGCCTCAATTCTTCTGCAGTGGCTCTCTGCATGCGTTTCAGTGGGACGGCACACGCTGGATGATAATGTGAGAGCTATAGGTGCCACCAAGCCCCACAGATATTAAGGAGAGCGCTCAGAGATTGCTCTGCAGATAGGGCGGCAGTGTCACCTTGCATGGTTGACGTCACCGTCTGTGTGTGAATGGGTGTATGAATGGGTGAATGTCATGTAATAATTGCAAAGCCCTTCGAGTGGCCACTGGTTAGAAAGGCGCTATATAAATGCAGTCCGTTTACCATTTACTTTGTGGCAGGATGAAGGTTGTTCTTCTGAGAGCCAACGTCTCCCAAAGGCAGTGGGTGCCTGTTTAATGCGGCTGTCGTGTCGTCCTCAATGCCACTATCCTCAGAGACAATGCTCCCCGGGTACGGGAAAGATGGCTGACAGAAAGACTACCGACAGCTGTTCATCACCAGCACTGAGGAGTAAGTAAAGTGGATGGGAGGCTGGTACTCCATTGGCCATCAGCCCCACTCTGCTGAACGTTCTCAACGCCGCACCGGGGACAGTCTGAAGGCATCCTGGAACATGGGCTGGAAGAGCTCTTCCGAACCACGTTGCGGCTCCAGGCCGTGGAGTATGGGGCTGGCAGGCATCCCTGCCTTATCCCTGGGCGGACAAGAAATGACTCATCCATTGTGGAGGCTGGCTGAGGATGTCAACACATTTGTTGGGACAGGCAAAACTTGAGGACATCCCATTAGAGCTCTCATTGAGCTATCTCAGGACCCTGCCAGCAAACGGAAGGAGTGATACGCCTCTACTACTGCGTTCGATGGGGCGTGTACGATCCTCCCAGTCTGTGCCAAAATACTTCACTCCAGATGTCTACATTACGGCCTTATTTCAGTAACGTTGATGAAGCGGCAAAAATTACTTTGTTGACAACCACGTTTAAAACCCCAAAACAGCTTTGGGTTCACTGGCTCTGCAAGGGAACGGACAGCTCACAGAACCACCTAGAAGGTTGGTGTTGGACCGAGTTCGAGATGGGAGGAAATTCAGGCAGAACCAGGATGGTGGACAGGGCTACTCTGATCAATGTAGCAGTGTTTGACCATCCGTTCTCAGTGAAGTGACACACACACACACACACACACACACACACACACACTAACCGATGGTTCTGATGACGGCCTCCTGCAGCTGTCTCTCTCCGTGGGTCTTGATGATCTTGGTGCCCATGCTGCTGCCCGGGTCGTAGGAGCCAGTCAGCTCAAAGTCCACGCTCAGACGCAGCTGCCGCAGCAAGGTGTTGAACACCTCCAGCACTGTGGGGCCTTGGCATGCACACACACACAAACTCAAAAAGTTAAAACGGACAAATAGCACCATACTGTGGCCGAAATGGGGAAGTGCATGTGGCCTTCATGCTTTATATAGTGCTGGTCATAATGTCTAGGAACACCAATTTATTTGCCAGAAAATGACCCAGACGGTTTACAGACAGTGAACCTTAAAGCTATGATCTATAACAGATGTTTGATGTATCATGGCACTTACTGCATCTATGAGAATTTAGGCAAAACCCACCAGTCTGGCGGATACGTGGCACAAATCAATAAAGGGATATAAAGTAATCCAGTGTACAGATAAACGGCATGTCACGATGCCAGGGAATCTGTGATGAAACACTGACCATCTGCGAGACGGGGGGGGGTGTCACTGCAACATGGAGGTGTGATTTTATGTGAGTCATCGTGTGTGTGTGTGTGCGTGTGCACGTGTGTTTACTTATGTGTAGATGTGCACGCGTGCACACGTATGCGTGCACCTGTGTGTACATGTGTGTGTGTGAGTGTGTGTGCACCTGTGTGTACATGTGTGCGTGCGAGCGTGTACCCACCCACTGAGCCGCTGGCTGCGATGGCGGCCGCCTCCAGGAGCACCTCCACGATGCCGGCCCGCACGGTGGCGGAGGACTTGCTGTTGGCGTCCAGGTGGCCCAGGAGCTGCTGGATGACCAGGTGAGAGTGCTGGGACTGGAGGGGGCCAGACAGACAGACGGAGAGGCGTGAGTGGCAGCGGATCACGAGCCAGCAGGTAGACGCAGTGAAGCACTTTGAAGGGAAGTCGCAGGTTGGGTTTGGACTATTTCAAGAGAACCACATTTAAGCCTAGCAGACATAGCTTTGATATTCACAACCACTCTGGGTGCAGGGAAACAAAAAACAGAACAAATAACAACTTTTCAAAGGATTGCTTGCATGAGACGACACACTGCATCCTTATTTATAAAGCTAAAAATAAAAATATGTCCAATGTCTAGAAACTCACACAATCCTAATATTCAACCCGACGAGGAAGTGAGGACCACAAAGGAATAGGAGGGTGGTGATAACAGACTCGGATACATAAATAGACCGATAAGACAAGCCGTAGGAGTTGCACAAAGGAAAGAAGAGACAACAAGACAAAGAGGGAACCGACAGAAGATGCCCAGGTATGAGGAGGTGTCAGAGGATGAGAGAGTCTTACCTGGATGGAATACATGATGATCTTGAAGCAGCGCACAGCAAATGTCTTGCCCTCCCACAATGAGTGGTTATCCAAGTGCCTGGAGAGATAAAGGAGTATTCAGTAGGGAATGCGGTGGAGGTAATTACACAGTGGCGGTGGCATTGACGACCGCCATGGAACCAGCCAGTAACTAGGAAGTCACAGCCCATATAAGGCAACCGCGCTCGATGCACTTCCGCTAGCGACAAACAAGCTAGTAAACTCCTAACACAGAACGATTGTTAGCTTGCCTACAGCCAAACTTTGTCTTGTACATCGTAACAGATAAACAAAAGACAGCAGCAGTAGTATAATGAAAAGGTATAGAGGGGAACCTTTTATTTGTTTGTCAAAGCCTGTGATAAACGCTGACCGTGACTCAGATGACGAGGCGAAAAAATATCAGCAAGTCCACAGAGAATTAACTCTGGCAACGTAGGCGGAGCTATAAGGTTGAAAACACTAATAGGAGCTGACTCAGGCCTCGATAAGGGAAGCTGACTGCTTCTCAACTACAAAGCCTGGAACTGTCTTTCTACGTGCAATGAATAATTTTCCTTCCTAGATCATTTCGAGGCCCCGTATTCGAAACACGTCATCTCTGGTGAGTCATGACTCAACCTATCAATGTCTTTGATCACAGGATCCACATAATTCACATTCCCTCAAATCAGACCGACACACACACACACACACACACACACACCCCCACACCCACACCCACACACACACATAAACATACGTGATAGTGATGAATAGAGAACGATGCAGAAAGACCGGGCCGGTGTAAAATAAAAGGTGTAACAGATGTGACAGATGGGAGATTATAAAAATTAAATGATAGGAAATAGAACACAAGGACAAATAGCACAAATGGCACAGATGGACACACACTCTGAACTAGAGTATAAGCAGATGTGCTGTTCAGGAGTTATAAAGTATTTTGTTGAAGAGTTGTTGTTTGGTAATTTGGTCAAAGGCTGCATCTACAAAATAGATCAACATAAAACATTTGTTTAAAATTAGAGACATTGGCAGCGGGTGCACTATTTTTGATATCCCTCAGTGTCATGTTAACTGTGACATGTGGGGCCGGTCGGCATCAATAGGGACCAGGGGACAGTGGAGAGGGCACACGCCGAGCTAAAGGCAGGGAAAGAGTCCCAGTGGGGCTGGAAGAAAGGGCAAGGTTGAACAAACCTAACAGCGAAGAAACGAGCGAGGGAAAAACGAAAGAGACGCAGATGGAACAACAGAAGTAGTCACACACACACACACACAGACACACACACACACACACCAGAGGAAGAACCAAACACATGGCGCAACAAACCAAAAAACAGCGAGGAGGACAGTTGAGACAGCTAGATCGCAGGATGCGATGAACCCGGGAACGCAAGCACGATGCGGGCAATTATAGAGCTGTCCGCCCGTCAGCCCAAACCACCACTGATTGCTGGTGAGAGCCCACTGGAAATCAAAAAGCTCCACGGCGCACGAGGCAGAACGCACCACCACATAGGACCGGTCCCAGGTGAACACACGACAGGAAAACATTGACATAAGAAAAACAAAAAAAGCGACAATCATGTCCATGCCTCAAAATCAAAAGGGGGGTCTTACATGAGGACGGGCGTGACGGCGTTCTTGATGTTGCCGTAGGCGGCGCGCCCCAGCAGCTCCCTGAAGCAGCGCTCCGTCAGCTCCACCGGGCTCTCCTTCTCCTTCTCTGATGGAGAGCGGCTGGGAGGAGGAGGGAAGGCGGGGGCAGGAGGAGGAGGAGGAGAGGAGTGAGTGAGGGTGGGAGGAGGAGGAAGAGGTGGGGGTGGGTGGGAGGGAGAGAGAGAGGACGGGCAGTCAATAAGTGCGTGTTGGGAGTCAGGAGGCAGGGAGTGAGTAGGGAGGAGTGACGGGTGATCGAGGGGCGAGGGGAAAGAGAGTGAAGAGCGTAAAAAACAGCAGAAAGTGGGGGATTAGAGAGAGGGAAGGGAGAGCGAGGGGGGGTGGGGGCGGATGGGGAGCGAGGTTAGATCAATGACTCAATACGAACAGCATTTCCCCTCACTGGGTCTTTTTTGTCCGAGCCACCCACCGGGTCGCTGTGTCACTGCCTGGAGTGACGACTCCATCAGAGGAGCTCGTATTTCTAACGGAAGCGGAGGGACTGCAGCCACTGCAGTGTGTGCTGCTGGGCGTGTTTGCTGCATTCTCTTCTTTTTTTTTTTCATATAAATGTAATGTACTTTTTTTTTGTAGAGGCTGGAACTGTGATCAGCCAAACGACGAATGGCAATCAATGCGCGCTTGTTTTCATAAACGCACGGCTTTAAATGTGCGCACACACACACACAAACACACACACAGCCAGGCTTTGATCTCATGCATTGTTAACGTCACCGGTCCAGCTCCAGCTCAGCTGGGGCTGGCCTCGGCTGGTCCTTGTATGCCCACATCATTTATTAAACAGCAGAACTTCCACTTATTGCTGATGGAAAAGGCCATGTGGCTTCCTGGCCTGGCATTGATTTTTTCCATAAGTCACCTTCAGCAGTGAGGGCCTTTTCTCTTTCAAAACTATACTCTAGGGAAAATCGCGTCTCATAAATATCTCACAAATATCTTTAAAACGATCATTTAAGGTAAATTGGGTTGCGTAACTTCCCTGGCAGCTCGCGGGCTTTGCCTCGCAGGTCTCGTTGACTCGAGGCTTTACAGGATTCGCATTCACCGTGAAAACACCTTGGGCGCTAAGCGGCATCATTAGGGCGTCCGGCGCCCACACGCTCGCACCAAGCTGAGGGAGCCGACGAGCCCTCGGGTGGGTGGCGGGCCGTTTGCAGCCCGGGGCTTCTGCCGAGCCAACGTCTGGAAGACGGAGAGCTGCCAGGAAACCGTCGAAAACAAACGGCCTTTGGAAGCTAATCAAGTTAATAGGATCGTTTCAGGGAACGGCGTTATGAATACACCCCAAAATAAATTAAGTTATTCGTTTTGACGAAGTCCAAACGTATTTATTGAGAGATCTTTAATATATATATAAAAATCTGTAATCTGCCGCAGACTGTCCGGGAATTGAAATTGGCAGGGTACTGATCTTTATGCTCTCAGTGGACGGTATTGATTGAGCAGACTTGAATATAGAGAGATGTTGAAAGATATGGAGGATGCCAAGCCTTGGCTTAGGGGAACTGAAGCCCCAGATGGCAGCATTCTGGCTCTCCCTGAACTCTCTCTCTCCCCTGCAGTCTGACTGTGGCTGGATCTGGCATCCATCTGTCCACCAAGACATAATTTGAATTAGTCCTCTAAAACGTCTGTGAGTCCCTCTCAGATCTTCCCCGGTCTCCTTCTCCCCTCTGCTCTCCCATCCTTTGCTGACGTCAATGTGACGGCAGCAGGTGAAATCGTGCCCACCAGTCCATGCCCGTGATATATTCTGCAAACCCATCTCTCTATTTTTCTCTCCGCTTCCTTTGCCATGGCATCCACTTTAATACTTCCATCAATTCTACCCCCTCTGTTCCATATCCATTTGTGAGTCTCTTCCCTTTGTTCCTGCTCAGTATCCAACTCACACCATGTCCTTGGAAGCTGTCGAGTGTGTCCTTGGGGGGCGCAGGTCTGTCAGCGCGATCACTCGACGGTGACAGTGATGATGAATGGCATAGGCGTCTGTTGGCTGGTTGACCATGACAAACATGCCCCCACCAAACACACCAGGCACCATGAATGGTGATGTGTTGGGCCCTGACACTGAGGTGTGGGGGGGGAAGGGGTTCATCATGCTTCATTTATCAGGTGGTGATATTGACCCTTCCTTAGTCCCTGCGTCCTCCAGGGAAATAGTGGTCTGTTTCATCAAGAATATTGGAAACAGAGTGTTTGAGGGTCAACGGGGTCACAATTATGAAACAGCATTGTTAAATTCGTGATCTTGTCTTGGTAATAATGTGTGCACACAGGTGTGCAGGATTTTTTTAAACCAGGACCCCCCCTGCCAACATGAAAAATAATGGTCAAATGCAACTAGTTTCCTTGACAACGCAAAAACAATATGCTCAAAGCGCCGTGGATGAATATTTTATTCCAGGCGATTAAGTCTCCCTTAAGATGGTTTCATGAATCGTTCCGAGGCCTGATCACGCTGGCAAAACACATCACACACGGCCCACTAGGGTTACCCGAGCGCTCACCTCTCCACACCCTCCCCGCTCTGCAGGTTGAAGAGCAGCGAGGGAACGATCTTGTCCATGTGCTGGGGGTCCCAGATGTTGGCCTGGAGCTCGTCGTTCACCGTCTTCCGGACCACGCCCTGCAGACCCTTGATGCCTGCCATGCGGATCCTAGAGGGGAGACGGAGACCACGCACCCAGATGTTAGGACACCGGTCAGACCCGGGCAACCCCACCCAGATGTTTGGCCACCACCCAGATGTTAGGTCACCGGTCAGACCCGGACATACCCCACCCAGATGTTGGGCCAACACCCAGATGTTAGGACACCAGTCAGACCCGGACAACCCCACCCAGATGTTGGGCCACCACCCAGATGTTGGATCACCGGTCAGACCCGGGCAACCCCACCCAGATGTTGGGCCACCACCCAGATGTTAGGACACTGGTCAGGCCAGGATACCCCCACCCAGATGCAAGGGCACTGGCCGGACTTGGACAACCTCACCCAGATGTTAGGACACTGGTCAGGCCAGGACACCCCCATCCACATGTTGGGACACAGGTCGGACCAGGACACACGCACCAAAATGTTAGGACACCACCACCCAGGTGCTAGGAAAGTCTGCCCCTTACGATTTTTTGCATGCAAAGCACCCATTAAATATAACAGATTGTCCTTTCCAATTAGAATGTCCTATTTGAACAGAGTAAAACTTTACTTTGTCTGGATTTTCAGAATAGCTCCAGACATTCACAAGCCGTATCTCATGTGGAAGAGGGAAATGCATGAAAGGAATAATTTCAACCCGAATACCAATCAAAGCAGTCTGTGATTCATTATCAGATAGTCCCCAAAGCTAAGGAAACCACCCAGAACAGAAAGAGCCGGGTCGACTCACTTGGTGCGGATGTCGGGGTCCTCGTAGCTGGAGTGGCACATCTCGCTGAAGCGCGAGACGAAGAAGTCGTAGCTGCGATGGTACGACGGCGTGTCCTCCTCTATGTTGGCGAACTTCACAAACTTTGGAAAGGAGGGGGGGTGGGGAAGGATAAGAGAAAACAGTGGAAGAGGTCGTTATTTTCTATGTTGTTAACCTTTATCTTACCAGGTTAGTCAATAAACACTCAACATTGACATCATCACCATCTTTTACAAGAGAGACCTGGCCGAGACAGGGGCAGCCGACGATAAAATACCCAATCGAAAAAATTCTGTAAACGACATAAAAAAACAGGTGAAAGCGTTACTTCAATATTAAATCTGACAGAGGAAAGGCCTACGAGGCCGGACGGGGACACTGTCCTGGCCTAGTACTGGGGAGGGAGCAAAACCAGATACATGAACCAGAGCAGGTCGTAGAGATCTATATCAGCCATTTAAACAGGGGGTTGACGAGTTGTACTCAGAAGTCCCCCTACTCTGCAGTGATAATGAGTCTTCGTGGGGGCAGGACCACAAAGGCAGGGAATCCCCCCCCACTGGGATAGTAAATGTCACCATTTCAGCTCGACATTTAGCTTCCTGACGCCGACCAATGAATTAATGATCATGGTGTGTTAATTGGAAACGGGACGGACGTAATCTGCAACTAAAAATAAACCGAAGTGATGAATTATTAAAAGCTGCGGGCAAAGGGTAAAGATAGAACCCTGGCCCCCCAAAAAAGAGGCAATACCGCAGTTACCATGAGTTAAAGAAACCGTCAGCCTGTTTTGAAGCTTCTCTTGTAGGATGTTTATTTTATTTAGGTCAATGATACCAGGCGTGGGAGGTGAGGCTCAACATTGACTCCCTGCAGGGATAAATCCTCTAATCCACCACTTCCCACCTCTCTCTGACACGCGGTCATCCTCACCCCACTGTGTGTGTGTGTGTGTGTGTGTGTGTGTGTGTGTGTGTGTGTGTGTGTGTGTGTGTGTGTGTGTGTGTGTGTGTGTGTGTGTGTGTGTGTGTGTGTGTGTGTGTGTGTGTGTGGGTTCTGAAATCAACATTAATTAAACTTTTATCACCATCATATTTATAAACAAACAAGCTTAATGCCTGCCATATATGAGCCTTTTTGCAGCACTGGTATCATAGTGTGTATATCAACAAAGATATGTGCCCTTAATACCCAAGTAGTATTAAAGCGAGTTTAATGTTGGAAAGATTAATCTGTGGGCGTGCCAGAAAGTCCCATATCTGCTCCATCGTGTGGGTGACAGGGGAGTGTCACCCGTCTGGTCTGCTCCTAATCTGACTGCTATGCCCCCCAGTCCTTCTCCTCCAACCTACACTCCCTCACTCATTTCAGAGGAATGGCTTCCCTTTCTCTCTCCCTCTCCAGCCTTCTTTTATCCCCCATTTCACACAGAAAGTATGTCAGCTCGATCGTTTAATGTGCACGCCCAACATTGTGCCCCATGAGAAGAACTAAACAGCCCAGCCTCATTATATCAGATTTGATTTATCTTGACAATGTTTGCACCGCCACTGGCTGATGTTGAGCTACGCGTGTGACTACACATCCCACAGGTCTGTCCTTTCGCATCGTACATCTTGTCGGCACTAGTCTGAACCCAGACTCTCAGCCTCGGTCACGTCACGTACGCGTTCGGTGACTCCTGGGTGTTCAAAGACCCACTAGAACCTCCTCGTGGCTCCTCTTAGAGGAGAGCTCGTTAGAGACGCAGATGGCTGGTCGCAGAGGCCCGGACTAAGGTTACTCACCGAGTTGGTGCCCAGGATCTGGAGGTTGGGTTTGTCCGACTCCAGCAGCTTGCGCACCATCTTGAGGAAGCTCTCCACGAAGAGGTTGATGCTCTGGCAGTGGCAGGCCATCAGCAGCTGGTCCAGGGCCTCCATCGCTATGCACACGTAGCTGAACAAGGGATGGGAGAGCCGGGCTTATCGCACGTGTTCACATCGGAGGAGTGACGTCGACCCATTCTTAAGAGTCTGAAGCGTTTGAACTGAATCAAATAGAATAGTTTGAGCATTCGTGCAGTTTTTTTAAACAGAATTGTGCAAGTGCTGGAGCAGGAGTCCAGACTGACCCGTATCTGTGGCGAGCCACATCCCTGGACAGCCTCTCAGACAGGTAGGCCCCGATACGGTCCAGCTTCTCCGGAGCTGACAGGGCGTAGAACGTCAGCTTCTCCATGTTTGCCTTCACTAGCCCATCCTGGGGGGGAGAAACAAGAAAAAGAGTTGAACGGTAAATTGACAGCAAAAGTTTGAGAGGGAGAGAGACACACAAAAGATAGGAAGAAGTGGTTGACAGGAGCAGTTGAAAAGGGACAGAAAAGTTAAAGGTGTTGTGTTTGCTTCTGAATACAACATTCAATATCAATATTTAGTCTTTTTATCAAGCAAAAATGAAATCCCAAGTCTGTTGTCTTGAACACCTCCACTTCACATTGAGCTCATGTGTGCTGTGTGTTCAAAGGGCTCTATTACTCCACTGCCGGTGGGATTATGTTAGCTAGACTCTGCTTGGCTGGAGCTTAGAGCTCAAATTAGAATTTTGTTTTTTGGAGTGTGAACATCCGCTTGAGAGCGTTCACGTGCCAAACTGCAATGTCAACAGAGCCGACAGATAAAGTGGGGCCTTTCTCTAACACAGAAGGTTTAACTATGGGTACAGGAGAAAAACATATCTAAACTAATCACCACCTACTCTTCCACAAATAGGTGTCCTCCCTCTCTTGACTCATCCTGGTAAACACTGGCAATACGAGAATCTTCAAAATGCTGCCTTTTTGTACCTGGTTGGTAACCTTTATTTAGACTCAAAAATGTCCAGGTCATTTTAGCCAATTAAAGACTGACTAACTAATGACAATTTATCTTGGTTGTGACATCTACTATACTTTACACGATTCAAGTGTTATTTAACTAAACAATCCAGGCGGCAAACAGACCATATTATTTGGAGAATACCCTTTGGATTGAATGATTTATATTTTCAACACTTTCAACAGACAATATTTGTGCCTGGACCAACTCATTGCGAAAGAGTTTGTTGAGGATGTTGGTTACAGACCTTGCGGCTATGGTTTTTGTAGTGAATTAGTACTATGCCCTACTTGCTGGAAAATATAGCAAAGAATTATTTTCATGTTTACTGCTAAAATATTTCAAATTAACTGATTAAAAGAACACTCATTAGATATTAAAAACAAAGTTTAGTAATTAACAAAGAGCATCCAAAATAAGTTTGATTAATAATACTTATCAGACAAAGCAAGGCCATTTGAGACATGTTTTGTGGTCTGCTCTTACATGATGGGTTTTTGCTGTGACATTTGACAAACCATCTAAACCAGAAAAAAAAGAATAAATGGTGGCAGGTTAACCATTAAACACAGCCACGACGTGGAGCAGCTTCAGTGTCTTTTACCTCAGGGTCCTCTGGAAAGATGTTGTCCACCAGCCTCTTGTAGCGAGGCCTCAGGGCACCACAACAACCGCACACCCCTGTAGGAGACAAAGGACAGGAGACCATGGCATCACTGAGATGTGCTTTGATAAAAGACCCCCCTACACATTCTTGCCCCATTCCGTGGATAACTAATTGGGTTTGACAGATGCATTATTGTGGTAAGCAAAAGCTCAAGCACATGCTGAGTGTTGTGTTGGCTGTCTTGCACAGTCATCAACTTTACTTACACAAGAGTTTAGCACGCACTCACGCACACGCACACACACACACACACACACGATGCTTGTGAAAAGAACCCTCCGCGCAGACATTCTCCAAACAGATACACCAACATACGTGTTTGAAGAATAGACAGACAGACACACACACACACACACAGTGCATTGTCTGACTTTGCAGCAAGGAGACGGCTAACTAGGCTGCCAATGGCAGCTGGAATGTGATTGGTCCAGGAATTTCAGCAGTGGTGAGTCATAAGGAGCCTCTGGGACAACAAGGAAGCTAGTGAACGGAATAACCTACTAAAATATTACACCATCGTGAACCCCTTTAGAACCACACACTCGCCAGCAGCCCCAGTCAGCATATACATTTTTAAAAGAGCCGACACCAAAAAGCAATGCAGAGCATGTTCATACAGTATTCTCCCGAACTGCACTTGGGTAGCAAAAATATTTTGCTAGAATTTCAGCAACAACAACCACGAAAAAACACCAAAAGCCTTCTATCTTTCTGATGTTTATTTAGTAAATGAGTATCCTTTGGGAAGGCTGTCTCTTTCATCGTCTTCCTGCAGTCTTTTCAGTAACCTTCACCTTGGTGGGGGTGGAGGAGGCAGACAATGCAGGCAGAGCCTCATCCTGGAGACACATCATCCAGCAATCAGATACGAAAGAGGTCCAGAAGACACTGTGTGTGTGTGTGTGTGTGTGTGTGTGTGTGTGTGTGTGTGTGTGTGTGTGTGTGTGTGTGTGTGTGTGTGTGTGTGTGTGTGTGTGTGTGTGTGTGTGTGTGGGATAGGGGTTGTATGGGAAGCTGGGGAGGGAAAGAATGATGGCCTTTTAAAAGGCGTCCGTCCGACTCCAAGTCACGCCCAGACTTGACTCCCGACAGCAGGAGTCTGACCAGTGCTCTGGGTTTCCTCCCAAGCGCTTTGGATCTATTAATAGCCTTGCCCCGGCCCGCTTATCCATCACTTCAAAACAGGAATATGGGCTGTGTCTGCCCAACACCTCCTCCTCACTCCTCTCTCCCTCGCTCCCTCTCTCGTCCCTGGCATTGTTGGCCCACAGCCTGGCTATGGGGGACAGAGATAAATGACTGACCACACTGACGGATACCCGGTGAGGAAGAAGGAGAAGAAAAAGAAGGGACGAGGCCTTAAGAAAGGAGTGACAGAAGGATGGATAAAGAGCTAAAAGGAAGGAGTAAGAAGTGTTGGGGGGGTGATGGTGGTGATGGGGGTGGGTAGGCAGGTGGTGCAGCTCACCAAGTGAGTCACGGATTAACATTGGATACTGCGTCCTTTCTCCACCAGCGCACAGCAAATCTACTTGGCCCTCGGCCAATACATCAACACACACACACACACACACTCACACGCACACACACACACACACACACACACGGCGGAGCCAGTACATCTTTGTACATGCATATTCGTACACAAAACATACACACACTAAAGCAAATGTTGACTGCTTCTAAAAACCAACAGTTCTGTGACAGCACAGCAGCAGCAGAGTTAAACTCACATGCAAGTAGTAAAGTATTGAAATTAATGAACAGCGCGCAACAACAGGCACTTTTGTAAATGAATCCATTCCATTATGAGCCTTCGTGTAGGCAGCCTGGGGCGGACAGTGTGCTGGGTTGGTGCCTGAGTGATGCTAGTTCAGTAGGTCAAAGGAAAATTTCAATGCAACACTGTGTACAGCGCCGTTGGAACAGCTCGAGGATCAACCGAATGAAGACCTGAAGATCAATGTTGACTTATGCTACATTCAATTGAATGATGTGTTGATTGCCTCAAAGATGGAGATTGTTGGACGGAGTTCTTGGGTATTCTGTAGAGCGAATCAACAGATTTCTACATTTCAATAGACCAGTTACTATGCCCCTCCTGAATGGTGAGGGAGGTTCGCTGTTTATGGCTAAGCATCTATAAATAGAATACCATCGAATATCAGGTAGTCAATGGTATTTTGGTTTGTTTTTTCTTACACATGGCTAATCTATAAATGGCTACTCCACAATCAGAATTGCAGAATCATTTTTCTGCAAATGGAAGAAGGTCGAAGGCGTAAATCTGGGATCTTGAAGAAATTGTGCCAAGCGAGTGTCAGTTGCCATCTTTTGAAGTGACATTTGGCAGTGACCTTAGCCAATAGGAAAACAGTAATAGCCACAATACAGAGAGAGGGACTATGCTGGCTCTGTGTTGTAGATTCAAGTATGTTGTGGTTGCTGCGTTGCAAGATTAAGAATATCATACAACATTGGACCACCATTGCTCCTGTCCACTAACATTAATCCCTCCCGTCTCCTTGGAAGGCTTGGGTATACAATAGGCCTGCACGATTCGGGGGAAAATATAGCTTAGAACTAAAATATATAAATCAAGTCATTTAAAAAATAAATAAAAATCAAGTAATTTAAAACTTAGATCCACACAGGGGTGAATCGAGATTGCGATGTTATAACGATTTATCATGCAGGCCTAGTATATAAACACTTATTTATGTACAAACAGGGCTGTTTGACGTCTCCCAATTGGTGATACGAATCAGACCTGCACGACAGCTGAATGGGATACACACAATCATTAAGATGTTCAAACCTTAGAATCGCCATTTTTAGCATGGCTTACAATGACAGCAAACACACTTATCACCCAATCAATAAGATGCTCAGACCTTACAATTGCCATCTTTAGCATGGCTGAAAATGACGACATGCAGCTAAAAGGTCAACACCTTGACCTTTCTGCATATAACGTATGTTGAATGAATATTTTTAGCAAAATGCGCTCTGGAATGGAAGGGAAACCATATTTCTATTTTTAACAAACAATATAGCTCCAGCCCTGACCTTTACACTACTGAGAAATACGTCGACATCTCCTGCAAACTGTAGTGGATCCACCAACACATGTGCACACAGACACACAAACACACTCCTGAGTGTGGCTACACAAATCCATTTGTAGCGAACACTTAAAACAAACACTACTAGCCTGTCACCCATCACCGCGGCAACCAGCCTATAAGAAAAAGAGCCAGTCAACTCCATTTGTTTCATTAGGGGCTTCTGCCCTTCCATTCCTTTCCCGAGCCCATTCCTTACCTGAGCCCATGCTAGAGATGGTCGACCCGACTGAATAACAGAAAAGAGGAAGAGCGGCGAGTGGCACAGAGAAGTGCAATGTCAAAGGACAACAGGGAAGCTACCGATAATCAAAGCTGCATGGACAAGCCGATGTAGGGAACCTGGAACACAAACAGCGACCCATTCACAAACAAGCATAGTGTTTGTGTGCGTGTGCGTCCGTTTGCTTTCCCACATATCAGCTTAGGATGAAGGCCCACTTAAAATGTATATACTAAAGATGTATATATTTATCAGACCACAGGATGGCAAAAGATAAACCTCTCATGAGAATCCTTTCAGGAAATAGTGGATTAATCTCACACACAAATACCCTAGTCTACTTTGGCTATGGATTTATGTTGCATATTGCATCAGATGTAAGGCAGCTGAGTATGTTTAATGTCGATAACCATTGTGATTTTAAGTTATTTCAAAACATACTCAATGTCATTCAAAGACGAGACCATTCACATAGTTAATGTAACAGTTTGGGCAATAATTCCATGGGTCACATTCAACAACATCCAACACAAGCCCTGGCAGCATTTCATAGGAAAATAAAAAGAGTGTGTCACCAATTCCTTGGGGGATTGACTGCTCACAAACATTTAGCATGTTCACAATTTGGAGCTCAGTGGTACATGATAACAAACACCTCAGCAAAATAATGTTTGATGTTGTCTTAGAGATGCTTTAATTACATAACGGAGCCGGGAACGATTAGACGCGCTCAGGCACAACTGGAGTCGCAAACCAGAGCGAGAGAGAGAGAGTTAGAGCGAGGGTGTTGGAGCAACAACCAACGTGCTATTTTGAAATTGGCATACGTGAGGCATATCCTAAATCACGGCCAGCCAAACAACCGACCACACACACGGACACAGGCCTGTACATGTGTGTGGAAGTGACGCAGGAGCACAGATCAGCGCCAGGATTGCACACAATAGCTTCAACTATAATTAACAGGGGCAGGATAGCGTTCGCTTGGACCTCCAATCAGGCGAGTTTGCATGATGAAGAGACGAGCGGGGGGGAGCTGAAGTCACAAAGTGTCAGAAATAGGAGGGTGATGTATGGAAAGCCACATCTGTTAGACAGAAAGATAGACCCAAGTCAAAACGCCTTGCATGGGATGACACTAACAGTATAGAAGGAGTATACACATAGACACAGACACACACACACACACACACACATGCAAACCATTATTTATAAAACAAATATGAAATGGTGCTGCAAATGGCCATGGTAGCGTTGTTTTAACTACAGCGCGTTTCTTACGCATCTCTGTACAACCTAGATAAAACACAAATATTGCTTGAATAAGACACAAAAGACAAAATAGACATAACATACATAATTATATTATTTGTCTTTAAGCATCAGGTGAGTTTTCCATTTGTAATGAACATGTAACAGAAAGGTTCATTGTCATTTAACCAACAGTTTGGTCCAAAACTATAGAGCGCTAATAGCCCACTATCAACATGAGACAAGCCTTGCCAGTTTGGTTCAAATAGCTAATTCGAAACACAGCTTCTACACCATCTGAACAGCAAGGTCGCTTCTCCTCAGTCACGACGCACATTGTTGTGGCTCTGGGAACGTTGTGCATCCAGTCAGCACCCACGCACAGCACAGCCCTCCATCTATCTATACGGCAGGTTCAGAGAGTGCGTTTGATCCCTGGTGGGTGGCGAGGAAGCTGGTCTAACTCTAACCCCGCCACCACTGATCTACAGACACATCCCGGCAAAAGTCCTCTGGGATTGTGTGGGGACAGAGCAGACAAAGTGTCATTGAATCTTTCACACACACACACACACACACACACACACACACACACACACACACACACACACACACACACACACACACACACACACACACACACACACACACACACACACACACACGAGGTGTGGAGCATTGCAAGGGGCTTAGACATGGCTGTCTGAAGAACTTTGTTGTGCCCCCCCACACCCCCCAATCACCAACCTTTCCCCAGACTCCCTTCGGGGGAAAATAACCTAAAATGTCTTGAGCTCAAAGCAGATACGGTTACTGCAAAGCAAACAATTATTATAGAGAGCACCAATATCTTAACAATAGGTATCTGTAAAGGGTCTTCCAAATGACATGTATGTATGCACTCAATAAAGATTTCTGCAAGAAATGGATATTCATTTGTGAAATAAAATAAGAGCTCTTATTGCGTTCCTGAGGCTAAAACTGAATTGTGGAGCTCCGGATGTAATCACAATGCCAGGGTAAACAAAATACCCCCTGTATAACAGCAACATTCCAGTTTGTCACCCCCTTCACATTAGCCAGCTTTCACACGGACAAGCTTCAGCCCGCTCAAACACATGAGCTACCCCATACAAGTTATCAAACGCAGGCATTTACAGTGCAATAAATCCATCCTGGACGAGGTCCTCATGTTATTACCGAAAATATACATGTCCAAAAGTGTTGTTGCGCGTTATCCGTCCGGCGCGGTGCCCTGGTAAGAGTCTAGTTTGTCCAAATAAGCCGACGTTGAAAAACCGTGGGGTCAGAGAACAGTCTACTAGGGATGAGATAAGAGTACTATAATTTAAAGAATGTAGCAAAACAAGATAAACAGTGACGACTTTGCTGGTTTACTTACCCCCCCCCCCCCCTCCAGGCATACACACACATTCCTATTTACAAAGACCTACACAATAGCAGAGCAGAGAAAAAGAAGTGTGGGATTGTTTTCCTTCTTACCGTACATCGATCGTGATGATCAAGTGACTCTACAGAGAACAGTCTGCAGCCTTTGCAAATGCAGCTTCTGCCGCTCTCTCACAGAAAGAGACCCGCACACACACAGAAAATGCTCACACACACATAGGTCTCTCTCCCTGAGAGGAATTGCCTGCACGTGCACCAAGAAACCTAGCAAGAATGCCACCGTGGAGCGCGATTGGTGCAGAGCCTAGCTTGGAGCAATGAGCTATACACGCACACCCCCTAACCCCCCCCCCCCCCCCCCCCCTGACGCATTCACATGTGCGCACACACACACTCACTCACACAGTCACACACATAAGGGGCATGAGGAAGAAACGTCATAGCGCAGCGGGCTGTGATGGTGACCTTGGATTTTCCTATTTGCCCTCTGCAACAGCGCTCCTCAAGAGGGTATTGCAAATTATACATCGGCTGATGGAGGGAGACAGGGAGACACAGAGAAGGAGGGAGAGCACGAGAGCAGAATTTTCTCCCTCTCTCAAATGAATTTGTATTTATTTTTGTAAAATCGTAAAAATAATGGATGACGTAGGTGATTCTAGGCAGAACATCTTTTATTACTCTCTTGTTATAGCTCCTGAAATCATTGCAAAGGCAAAACAGCAAAGGACTTTCAAAAGGCCAAAGACAAACAGCTGTTATACATTTAATAGACACATCCTTAAAATCACTGACATCATCAATTCTCGGTATAAAAAAAAGCATTAAAAAAATGTCACTGAACACTTTCGCAAAAATTCTGCACACCAATCATTGCCCGATAGCGTTTGTTTTTCTCAATATTAATTAAATGTATATGCATGAGCCTTCAGTGTCCAAAATAATCTAGAAATTGTTCCTTCAATTAATTTCTACACACACGCACGCACATCCAGCTACCCTTTTAACGACCAAAAGCACTTTTGTCAGCACTTGCAATTCATCAACATGAAAAAGCGCTGGCCTGCTCTGCTCGATCGCACTCATTTAAATGGGCCAAAACCATTATTGAGAGCTGATGTAGTGCTAATTATTATTCCCTTGGCAGCACTGTAACGGCCATCTCTTCACTCATCCACTCAAGACCAGTTGTGGCCAGACACCTTTGTCTTGGTTTGCTAAAATTCTGCTAATTGTTTTGGTTATCAATGACTTTCACAAAGTGCAGAAAATTGCTTTTTTTCTTTTTTAAAGACACCAACACCGTTTATGTTTATGAATATTGCACTTTGCCAATTGAAAGACAACCACAAATTTGGCCAAACTTAGCTCTCCCAAGTACTGGCAACACCAATGCGCATTATGGACCAGGGTAGATTATCAAGTCAGCACATATCATGATAAATAATCCATTAAGCCCTTCATGTCCAATGTAGTATACAACTCAACCAGAACAATCAAGTCTGATATCACTTTTTACATCCTTGAGAAGCTTGACATCAGGCTTAAATCAACTGACGGACATAAATTGTTTAAACAAAACCAACTTCAATACAGCGCAACTCAAAAAGAATTAACCAAATAAATGACATACCGCAAATACATTTTCATAATATGGAAACTCAATAGACATCCGCGGTATTCCTGATCCCAGGGCTGAACAAAGAACAGCCAGTCAGTCGGCCGGAATGCAGCGAGGGGGTTAACGCACCAGCCATCACACCCACCTTTGCCAACGCGATGGTCCAGAATGGTACGACAGTCCAGTGCCAGCCTCCGCGAGGCCGGTGCTTCAGGCACAGGCAGTGGCATGACAACACACACACACACACACACACACACAGCCAAACCACACCCGAAACACAGCCAGACACCCAAAAGCCAGGCACACAGAAAAGCTCCTGCACAACAGCAGAAACAGGACCTACACTGACACTGTTGATGAAGCAAGCGAAACTACAAAAGTGAAACCCTGCAAGACCTGGCTGAATAGCATACAAATCAATACAGCTTGACTCAATCGAGAAAAAAAACAAATTCTATATGAGGAAGAACAGCCAACAAAATAAAACTGCTGAGCTGACGTTGACCGACTCACTAAACTGATTCCTCCCAAACTCTCCTTGTTGCTGTATTCTACCGTCTCTTGGGCTACAAGGCAACACTTAAAGCACACTCATACAAAAAAAATGTCCAGGACAATTAACTCCCAATGATGAAAAGTTTTTTTCATTAAAAAAAAAACACACGCAAAAAGTTAGAAAACAAATTTTGTTCAGCAATAGGTCGCGACTCTTCTCGATGCCCCTCTGTTGACCAATGTGGACTGGATCAACCACTGAGATTAGTCCCTTTAAGTAGCTCCGTTCTTTCTGCCTCTCCCTCTCATTAATAAACATCTCACCAACACAATAGATCTCCCTACCCAAGTTCCAGTCCCTCGCCCCCTCTATCTCAGAGAGAGAGAGAGAGGGGAGAAAGAGGAGAGAGAGCGAGAGAGGGAGAATGAGTGGGATTGTTAACTATTCAGCCACATAGCTGATTGACAAGTCAAGGAGTTCAGACGTGATGTAATGTAAAACGTTGCGAAACACGAGAAAACATTTGTTTATCGATGCTCAACTCCAAGGAGCATGATCAAAGGCATAGATGTTTACGTACACGTGACAATCTGCAGTGCATTCTGATGGCAATAATACTTTAACATAAAAAAAAAATAGAAATCGAAAATGTTTCTGCTGACCTGTCATGTTCGATGTTGGGCACAAGGCGGCGTTGCTCTTCCAGAGTCAGCGAGGCTGGGAACCAATGGAGCAACAATGCCCCGAACTGAGCCTTCACGTCGGGCGCTCGAAACAAGGAAACCTCCAGGATATCCTTTGGCCTGTGCAATATCCGACATTGGTTATGTTCAACACCATGTACCAAAATAACGTTCAACGGGGCACTGAATCACTCTCACGCAACAGCGAGAATAGTAGGATAAGATGAAGGAAAAACACAAAAGTGTAAAGGCTGCTGAAGCTTCTATCGTTCCCTGAAAGCGGTCAACACACCCAGGGACCCTTCCCTTTGACAAATCTTAAAATTATTTCTGCAGAAGGGCTCGATCCATATTCTAAATACAGGTTAGCAGTATATTTATATTGACATTCAGTTCAAAGTATTCGTTACATTAACCCATATAAAACAGACTAACCTAATTCTGACAGACTACTCCATCCATAGTAGCTAGGAGGATGCTAACCATGCTAAAGTTAACGGGTTTAAATGTTCACTGGCAGACAAGTGACACATACTATACTCACCATGAAATGAGAGCAATTAAAACAATTAAACAGTATGCGGAAAGTCTATGTTGGGTTAATATAAGTATCCGGGATATGAAGTCGGTTAGCTCCAGCACTACTTTCCTGTCTGTTTTGCTGTTAGCGGAATATTATAATGATGGGGGGGCGGGGGGGCTGCCTTCATTGCTCAACAAATAATCTCTGGTCCTACTACATTGGGCCGACCGTCACTGATTCACAAAAATGGGTGCGCACTGCGCAGTATCTATTGCAGGAACTCCATTCGTGTTTGTAAAATAAGGTCAAGTAGATGCATGGAAATGGCAAAATAGTAAGAAGAAAATAGATAATATACTTGTATTTGTATATATATATATATATACATATATATATATATATATATATATATATATATATATATATATATATATATATATATATATATATATATATATATATATATATATACACACATATGTACATATATATATATATTTATATATATATATATATATATATATATATATATATATATATATATATATATATATATATATATATATATATACCTTTCTTTTCAGCATATGGATGTAGGCCAACTAAATGATATGGACTGACTCCCATAGGCCTACATAGCAAAGAGCGATGTACCTGAAGCAGGTTGAAGGATGGATGTAGCCTATCTATATTAAGCCATCTTTCCTCCTAATTCCTAAATATTTTATATTTTATTTCAATGAAAATAAAAATATTTTATTTTCATTGAAACTTTGTTATATAAGGGTGTTAAAAGTAAAGGTGTCAGAGTAAAGTGAATCTGTGTCGTGTTTGTTCTAAGTAAACAATCATTATTGTGTTAATCGTTTTTAATAAAGGCCTAAGCAATAGCATTACTAGCCCTACAACTGGCTATTACTAGGCCTACTATTGCTCCTACTAATACTGAGAACATGATGATTCATCTGAATAATAATAGCTATGATAATTGCAATATCTATTAATATTGTTGTTGGAAAAACTTTGTTTGGCTTCTGT